>NC_040039.1:26192943-26287303 GCF_003713205.1 Coffea eugenioides
ACCAAAATTTTGGTGTCAAAAACTTTAAAATTTAAAACTTTGGTGTCAAATTTATTTTCATGGTATTTTATTTGGCAACCATCTAATGGATACAGTGACCAAATTTTAGTCATAAAATATTTGATTTTTTGGCGATCAAAGATAGTGTTCAATAGAAAACCTGAAATTATTTTTTATTTTTTAAAAATTTGTAAAAGCAAATTTGAGACAAAACCTAAGTCCATCAAAAAAAAAAATTTGCACAAAGAAGATGTTATATTTGAAAGTGTTTCAGCAGCCAAATTTGCGTTTGACAGCTATTACATATCTAATCTTTTTTGTATGACAGCTAATTTCCAATTCAATAGATTGGTGACCAAAAGATAAATTGTTGGAAATTACATAGTTTTTTAAAAATTGAAGTTAATTTTTTTAAAATTCTAATGGCATGAATTTGGTTAAATATAAACAATTTAAAAAAATGTAAGTTAAGTGCCAATGACCTTTTTTTAGTAATATAGTAGATTACTTTATTAAAAATTCAATGAAATGTTAACAATTTTCATGAGCACGAAAAATCTCCGAAAAAAAAACTTTTTATAAAAACATTAGTTGCATAGAAAACAACATACACAACCTAGATTAAAGATATTTTTTGGAGTTCATGAACGCATTTTAGAACTAATACACTATAATATTTCCTAACAAAAGTATAGTTTGGGGGGAAGGATGGGTTGGGGGTACGGGGGCAAGGAGTGTAAGCGAGAGGTCTCGGTTCGAGTCCTCCCGCTTACACTAAAATATATATATATATATATATATATATATATAGTTTGAACAATTTATTCCATGTCAATATCTGAAGTTTTGTCCAAATCAACTTCATTTTCATCATAATAATCGTCAATTGTGTCATCATCCTCGTTATCATCTATCTCAAATTCAGTGATTTTTTCCAGAAACAAGATGGTCAGGTTTTTGCCTTACTTCATCATCATTCACATTAATAAATTCATGACCAACATCTTCCCTAATTAAAGAACCTGGCTCACCAATTTAATCATTAATTTATATATTAAATAATTCATCTTCTTGAGAAGCATCCACATGAACTGGCTGACTGTCATCTAATAGATTGTCTTCAGATGGAACAAAGACGGATCAAACAAATGTTGATGACGGACCTTTTGTGCAACATGCCAATCCCTTCTCAATTTTGTATCCCGCAAATAGAAAACTTGAGTAGCTTGAGTGGCAAGAATATAGGGATCATTTTCATACCACTTTCTACTGACATTGATGTTAGTAAGAAAACCATCAATTGGCACATGTTTATATTTATCTAACTCAAACCATTCGCACTTGAACAAAACAACTTGACAATTGTTGTTCGCATAGGTCAATTCAATAACTTCACTTAAAATGCCATAGAAAATAATATCCTTATCTTTATGAGATCCTTCTACACACACGACACTGTTTTGAGTCACTCGATGAGCGTCATGCCTTTTTTTGTTGAGAAAATTTATTCCATTTATAAAACAATCAGAGTATATTCCAACACGCTTGCTAGGTTCCAATGCAAGGGAATATATATCATCAGTATCTTGTAAACTACCTTGCTTACATAAACTTCCAATCTAAAAAATAAGAAAAAAAAGAAATACTTGTTCGTCTTTGCCTCAAATACACACAAAAATAACATATTCAAATGCATATAATTTACTCGTTTCTCAAAGCATAACAACAAAATTCCTCCCTTGATGTATATTGGTTCAAAACTAAATTTCTCTTATTGACTATACTTATTTTCCCCATGACTCATGTTGCTGATCACCAACGGTAAGTTCAAAAGTGTGAACCACAGAGTACTCACAGAACAAGAAGGCCCAAGATGAATCAATAAGTTTTATGTTTTATCATATGCATGTTGTGACAGCCCCACCTTCCCCTAAGGCGAACCAAAGGGGTTAGCGGACTGCCTGCCCAGCTCTCGCCAGGACTACGGTACAGTTAACGTCGTTCTATAACGTTCCGGAACATACCATTGCGCGCAAACAAGTCAGAAAACACAAAATAAAAAAAAACAAAAATTGAAAACCGAAATGAATAGTGCTGGACACGCCAGAATCCGGCCGGAATCTGGCCGGATTAGCGGCCGGATTCTTGGCCGGATACTGTCCAGTAAGCATCTCGAATTTTTTTCAAAAGTTCCACCCAATCCGGCCGGCAATCCGGCCAATATTCCGGCCGGATTGTCTGGCCGGATACCGGCCAGTGAGCAACTGGCCGGGTTTCCAATTTTTCTCAAGCAATCCGGCCTTCAATCCGGCCAGATTCTGGCCGGATTCCTGGCCGGATTCAGGCCAGTGAGCTTTTGCCAAAAATTTTTTTCTTTTGCCGTTTGAAAGCCGATTCGCTCCGAAGTTCATCCAAACATCAATTCAACATATAAACATATATATACAATGGAAATCATCATTTACATCCATAATGGCATGCCAACCATTCATTAAGGAGTACACATTCGATTTGCCTATCAAAAGGAAATGAACCCGTTACATTAGGGTTTCACTTCGAGAGCGATACAAAAGACATGTACAAGCTCAGTATGGCAATTGACTATCCAGTCCATTTTCAAAAGCATTTATATTCCTGTAAGGAAAACAAATAACACGGAATGAGCCAAGGCCCAGTGGTATACCACCCAATAAGCAATCAAAGTCATATAAGAATGAACCTTCATTTAAAGTGCACAACTAAGCAATGAAGCAAAATGGTAAAAGGATACGGTCGGCTCTCAAGAGCCCATTTCCACGCTTGCAATCTTGAACCAATCTCATTGACTCTCCGTCAATGTTAAAATACCAAACCGTAGACAACTCTTTACTTCCATTCCTTCCACCCAACATACCCCAACCGGGCCCGCACTCCATTTCAGTAGCTTTTGGTAATACTCGAGTTTACCGGAACCAAGGGTCTCATACCACAAGGTTCCCCAGTACAGTCCCCGTGGCAATTCAATCTTCACGACCAAGCCCTCGCCGGCTCGATCCAATTGACTACCAAACGGAGTTGAGCTCAGTAATGCAGTATGGCCGTTGGACATCGTCCAAACGACATCAATTCGGTTTCCATGAAATGGAATTTACCAACCAATATATCAAGTCCAGTAATGCAATAAAACGGTAACCAATCAGTGACAATAACAAAAGAGGTGAGGGCGGTCAAGTACACCCTCACCCTGATCAATTTCAATATCCAAGTAGGCCATTAAGGCATCACATAACATTTAACAAAGCCACATAGTAATCCATCAAGTGAGTAGTATACTCACCAAGTAAGAAAATGGTGTTTCATACACCGTGATCACCAAGACGCCGTGAGCTACCGTCACGCCCTAGAATCACACAACAAATGCAATGAGACTCGAGAACGAGTCATCAAACAATACTAAACACAACCCCAATAGGGTTTCACATGCATAAGTAGGCATGATAGCAAACCAGAAATTAATATATGGCCTTAACTGAAACCTCGATAGAAAAACCGTGTTTGAGCTTAGAATGCGGTAATGGCGTAAATTTCACTACGGTTATCGGTTGGGGTGTAAGACCCACCGTTTCGAAGCTATGAAACAGGGCTACAACAATGTAGAAGGGCACTCAATCCAGTTACTAGCACCACTAGGTCAAAAATGCCAAAAACTATACCAGAATTCCCAAAACAGGTTTGCAAAAGACAGAAAACTGTAATCGGTATAACTCAGTCTATACAAGTCCAAATTCCGAAATTCCAAAGGCATATGTTAGCTAAGACATTCAGCTACATTTCATCAGAAGACATCAACTTCAAAATCCAAACCAAAACCAGTCAAAATGGCCAATCACTATCGCAGTTTTCGCATTCTGTCCAAAGCAGAACAGCTACAGTAATTTCGTCATAACTCATTCTACACTAATCCAAATGACCTGAAATTTTACAGGCATCTCCATCACATCAATACCTACAACTTTCATGTTTTGAGCAAAGTCTAATTCGGCCTCTAACCTAGTGATCTAAAACCGGACAGAATTGGGGACTTTCAAACCCTAACTTGCCAATTTTCCATCCAAATCCAAAATTAGTTGCATTTAACCACATTTCACATCCACTAGAGCCATAATAGTCCATTGCCAATCATCACAAACAACCACACCATCATAATCCAATTAAACCAGAAAAATTCCCAATAAATGAAAACTTCACCAAAACAAGCCAAACCAAGAGATAAACCACATTTTCAACCACTTAAGCCACTTCTAAGCATCATGTAACCATTATTGAAGGTAGTAGGGTGTTCAAGCAACACTTACCAAGAGATCAAGAGAGAGAGGGATGTAGGACACCTTTGCTCTTCAAACAAAGTTCACCAAACAACTTGCTAGCACTAGAAGGAAGAAATTTATGGAGTAAGAACTAAGTTAAGCAAGTGGTTTAGTTGATTTGAGCTTGGAGTTGGCTAGAATATTGAAGAGTTTTGTCTTTCTTCTTGCTTAGGGAGGGCCGGCCATGGAGGAAGAAAATGAGAGAATTTTTTGTGAATTTTTTTGAAGATATTTACTTATTTGGGTCAAAAGTCAAAAAATGTCAAAAGGTGAATAGTAACTCTTAAAGTAAGACTAATGACATGGTGACAAGTGGCACTACATTAAATGCAATCTTATCATTTCTTTTCTCTCTCACATCAATCACTTCACACACACACTACTTATCTCTTAACACCCGATAAATTTTAAACAGTATCCGAAACTTAACCTTATTGGCCGAATTTTTTCCGAACTTTTCGCACTAGTGGGTCCCACGTCCATTATTTATCCTTAATTTTCTAAAAACTCGCCAATGCTAGAAAAATCATCTTAAAACTATAATTGCTCATAAAATCCTCTCAGAAAATATTTCTAAGCCAGAAAATGCAAAATTATGCAATTAAAGGGGAATAAACCCTAGGAAAATAATTAGGGTTTTACGGGCTCTCACACTCTCCCCCCCTTAAAAGAATTTCGTCCTCGAAATTTCTCACCTTAATTCCCGAAAAGGTTTGGGTATTTCTTTCGCATTTCCTCTTCCATCTCCCAAGTAGCTTCCTCCACTCCGTGGTTTCTCCATAGCACTTTCACTAGCGGAATCTTCTTGTTTCTGAGCTCTTTGACTTTTCGATCGAGTACTTGAACCGGTTTCTCTTCGTAGGCCAGTGATTCATCTACTTCGATATCCTCCGGTTGTAAAACATGAGATGGGTCAGGATGGTACTTCTTTAGCATCGAGACGTGAAATACATCGTGGATTCGAGATAGACTGGATGGCAGTTCCAATCGATACGCGACCGCTCCAACCCTCTGAAGGATTTTGTAGGGTCCGACGTACCGCGGTTGAAGTTTCTTTCCTTTGCCCGTTGTAAGACTTCGTAAAGGTGTGATTTTTAGAAACACATGGTCTCCAACTTCAAATTCCAAATCTTTTCTTCGATTATCCGCGTAGCTCTTTTGGCGACTTTGAGCGGTTTGGATCCGTTGCCTTATCAACTTGACCTTCTCTTGAGCCTCTTCCATCCATGGAATGGTTGCCGGATCTAGTGCTTTCTTTTCACCAACTTCATCCCAGTAAATCGGTGAGCGGCATTTGCGTCCGTAGAGAGCTTCATACGGAGCCATTTGAATTGACGAATGGAAGCTATTGTTATATGCAAATTCGACTAAGGTCATGTGCTGACCCCAATTGCCTCCAAAGTCCAGAATGCACGTTCGTAGCATGTCCTCGAGCGTCTGAATTGTCCGTTCCGACTGGCCATCCGTCTGAGGGTGGTAGGTCGTGCTCAAATTAAGTTTAGTCCCCAGGGTTTCTTGAAATTTCTGCCAAAACCGTGATACAAATCGTGGATCCCGATCGGAAACAATACTCACAGGTACACCGTGTAGTCTTACAACCTCATCCATGTATAGTCGAGCCAACTTGTCCATTGAATACTTCATGTTCACCGGCAAGAAATGGGCCGACTTGGTTAATCGATCAACGATCACCCAAACGGCATCGTGTCCTCTTTAATACGTTCCAGTAGAGTGGAGGTAACCCTAACATTGCCAAATATCACCTTATGGCTCCCTAGACAGGGTTTCCACTCGCACACGGATTCTAGCAAACCCCACTCCTTAATCATTAGCCCTGCTACTTGCACCTTACGACTCAAGGCATCTGCTACCACATTTGCCTTTCCCGGATGGTAATTGATCGTACAGTCGTAATCTTCCAGGAATTCCATCCATCGCCGTTGTCTCATATTCAGTTCCTTCTGGGAGAAGAGGTACCTAAGACTCTTGTGATCCGAAAACACTTCAAAGGTCACCCCGTATAGGTAATGCCTCCACTTTTTCAGAGCAAACACCACTGCAGCTAATTCTAGATCATGAGTCGGGTAGTTTTGCTCGTGAAGCTTCAATTTTCTAGAGGCAAAAGCAATCACATTCCGGTTCTGCATCAAAACACATCCCAATCCCTCTCGCGACGCGTCCGCATATACTACAAACCCATCCACTCCATTTGGCAAGACCAGCATTGGAGCCATGGTCAGTCTTTTCTTTAATTCCTGAAAACTTGTTTCGCATCGGCCGTTCCAGATAAACTGACCATGCTTCTTTGTCAAGTCAGTTAGAGGTCCTGCCAGTTTGGAAAAATCTTTAATAAACCTTCGGTAATACCCAGCTAGCCCTAGAAAGCTACGAATTTCCGTGGGGGTTTCTGGCCTCTTCCAATTTGTCACGGCCTCAACCTTCGCCGGGTCCACCGAAATACCTTCATGAGAGATCACGTGCCCTAGAAATGCCACTTTCTCCAACCAGAACTCGCATTTGCTAAACTTGGCGTATAGCTGATGTTCCCTCAAGGTCTGCAACACCACTCTCAAATGTTTCTCATGCTCCTCACGTGACTTAGAGTAGACCAAAATGTCGTCAATGAACACCACGACAAACCGGTCTAGATAGGGTTTAAAAACCCTATGCATTAGGTCCATGAAGGCGGCGGGAGCATTAGTCAATCCAAAGGGCATAACGGCGAACTCGTAATGCCCGTATCTCGAGTTGAAAGCAGTCTTCGGAATGTCCTCCTTCCTAATCAACAACTGGTAGTACCCTTGTCGGAGGTCCAACTTCGAGAAGACCACTGCTCCTTGCAGCTGGTCAAACAACTCGTCGATGTGGGGCAGTGGATACTTGTTCTTGATCGTCACGTTGTTCAGCCCCCTATAGTCAATGCACATCCTCAACGTGCCGTCCTTCTTCTTCACAAACAAGACCGGAGCTCCCCAAGGAGACTCACTCTCGTGAATGAATCCCCGCTCCAAAAGGTCTTGCAGTTGCAACTTAAGCTCCTTAAGTTCTGCAGGCGCCATTCGGTAAGGGGTTTTCGAGATAGGTGCGGTTCCAGGTAAAAGATCTATTCGGAATTCTATCTCTCTTTCCGGAGGTAAGGCCACTAACTCATCAGGGAAAACATCCGGAAAGTCCCTCACTATGGCTACATCTTCTACCTTTAACTTATCCGTAGGGGTATTAATTAGAAAGGCCAAATATCCTTGCGCCCCTCTACTTATCAGTTTCCTAGCTCGAATGCCCGAAATGAGAGCAGATGAGGCTAACCTACCCCTTATATCTAACCTTAAGGTTGCCTCGCCAGGAATGCGAAATTCAACTATTTTCGTTTTACAGTCCAGTTGGGCGTTATATTTAGCTAACCAGTCCATACCCAAAATCACGTCGTACCCCTTAATGGATAAACTAATCAAGTCCCCTAAAAACCTCCTTTCACCTATCCATACGTCGCAATCCCTATAAACCATACTAGTCACCAAACGTTGGTTCCCCGTAGGTGTACTAACCTCTAAGTCATATGGTAAACTAGCAGGTTTTATATCGATGCCACACATGAAATCAGGGTTAACAAACGAATGAGTGGCACCAGGATCAATTAAAACTTTGGCAAAGCGGTGGAAAATAGGGATCGTACCTTCCACCACCTCGGAAGAATCTGGGACCTGATGGGGCTCTAAGGAATAAACCCTAGCTGGCACCTTAGGTTTGGACCCGTCTCCCTTGGCTGGTCCAGTGTTAGTCCTCGGCGGTAGCTGACTCCCCTTTCCATCTTGTTTCAGGACCGGACATGTAGCCAGCTGATGGTCCGCACTTCCACACCGCAGACATTTCCCCAGTTTCCTCCAGCAATTGTCCTCGGTGTGGTTTGTCTTTCCACAGTGCCCACAGGGACCACGAGGTGCCGAAGCCGAGCCACTCTGGGTGTTCCCCCTTTGTCCTCGCCCAGCTTGGCCGCCCCTGAACGGAGTCCCTCTGCCGGATCCAGATTGTCGTCCACCCCCAGTTCCTCGTCCAAACTTCGAGGGAGTACTCTTCTCACTTTGTCCAGATGTACTCCCAGGAAAACCACGCTTCTTGGCCTGGAAGTTTCGGACCTGAAGCCGTGCACTCTCGACCCGTTGGGCTTTTTCCATTGCCTCGCTAAAAGTAGTGATTTGAGCCGCTGCGAGATCTTTCTGGATCTCCACGTTCAAGCCCTGAATAAAGCGCCTCACGCGTCGTTGTTCGGTCATAATTAGTTCAGGCGCGAATTTGGACAGGCGGGTAAACTGGCTCTCGTACTCCGCCACAGTCTGAGCCCCTTGCCGGAGCCGGATAAACTCGTCCTCCTTCCTTTCCTGGACTAGAGGAGGGAAAAACTTAGCATTAAATTCTCGGATGAAGTTCACCCAAGTCCTCTGTGTCTGCTCCCGCTCCCATTTCTGCCTAATTACGTTCCACCAGGAACGGGCAGCCCCCTCGAGTTGGAACACGGCAAAAGTCACCTGCCGTTCGTCCGGATAGTGTAAGGCCGCGAATATGTCTACCATCTTCTCCAGCCATTTCTCGGCCACGTCAGGGTCGGGTCCCCCAACAAACTTCGGCGGGGAAAACTTTTGAAAACGTTCTAGAGCTCTATCTTCGCTCTCATTATGATGGCCAGGGTTTCCGGGGTTTCCAGGGTTAGGGTTTGGGTTCTGGCCCTGTTGTTGCACTACTTGTGCAAGTAGGTTTGTCATTTGCTGCATAGCGGCAGCTATTTGAGCATTGGGGTTTATTTGGGGTTCAGGAATTGGGCCAGTAGAAGCTTCCCCAGTTTCTCTAACCGGTGTGGGTTGTCTAATACCGCGCCCACGCCCCCGACCACTTCGTGTTCCTTCCATAAGGTATACTTGTTCTAGGCAAGAGTACTAACCAAAGCAGGAGTAAAGCAGGTAAGTAACACATAAACTTTCACATAACACATAGTGATACAGTTCATACAGGGTCACAAGCACACGTATATACAAGCCAAACATTTATACAAGCAGTCAGTCAAGTACGGCCAAAGCACGTACGTACACAAAGATCCACCTGAGGATAGGCCTATCAAAAGAGATTTACACGTAGCCAACTCTACATCCAAAACGGTTAGCTAAGGCTCTATCCCTATCCCTATGTACATTCAAAACCACCACTATCCAAAAGGTGCCCTAAGATCAAGGCCTAATCAGTCGCTGGGGTCTGGGACCCAGGCGATGGGGTAGACTCCTCCCCAGGCTCGGCCCCAGCACACGAGGCCTCATCACTAGACTCCTCGAGTCCGTCGTCACACAAATTAAGGATCGCCTCAGCGCGACCCCGGACCTTGCGAGCTCGCTTGAGCTCTCGCTCTCGAGCCTCCTTTAATTGAGCGCAAAGGTCGTCCACTCGATCTTCGGCCTCAAGTACGTCGTACTCTAACTCTTTAATTCGCGCAGCTTGCTTATCATTAGTTGCCCTATCCTGAATAGCATCGACCTCCAGTCGAGCATTCTCTCTTGCCAACCCCTTGCGCTCTTTATCTAGCGCAAACACTAGAGTGTTCGGGTAAGCATATCTCTCCTTACACGGGCACCGTCGAAGACGGTTAGACGGGCTCCAACGAATGACGGCCCCTCCCGGCCGTATCTGATAGGGGATCACAGGAAGGACTTTACGAGGTCTAGCCCCCGAAGGACTAGCACTAGTATCACCCTGTTCGGCCATCCTACATCACAAGAACATGTAGTTATCAAAATAAGCTTAAAGGCCAAAAGCAACAATCCGTAAGGCAAACAATCCGATAACACCCAGGCTAATTCAAACCTAGGCTCTGATACCACCTGTGACAGCCCCACCTTCCCCTAGGGCGAACCAAAGGGGTTAGCGGACTGCCTGCCCAGCTCTCGCCAGGACTACGGTACAGTTAACGTCGTTCTATAACGTTCCGGAACATACCATTGCGCGCAAACAAGTCAGAAAACACAAAATAAAAAAAAACGAAAATTGAAAACCGAAATGAATAGTGCTGGACACGCCAGAATCCGGCCGGAATCTGGCCGGATTAGAGGCCGGATTCTTGGCCGGATACTGTCCAGTAAGCATCTCGAATTTTTTTCAAAAGTTCCACCCAATCCGGCCGGCAATCCGGCCAATATTCCGGCCGGATTGTCTGGCCGGATACCGGCCAGTGAGCAACTGGCCGGGTTTCCAATTTTTCTCAAGCAATCCGGCCTTCAATCCGGCCAGATTCTGGCCGGATTCCTGGCCGGATTCAGGCCAGTGAGCTTTTGCCAAAAATTTTTTTCTTTTGCCGTTTGAAAGCCGATTCGCTCCGAAGTTCATCCAAACATCAATTCAACATATAAACATATATATACAATGGAAATCATCATTTACATCCATAATGGCATGCCAACCATTCATTAAGGAGTACACATTCGATTTGCCTATCAAAAGGAAATGAACCCGTTACATTAGGGTTTCACTTCGAGAGCGATACAAAAGACATGTACAAGCTCAGTATGGCAATTGACTATCCAGTCCATTTTCAAAAGCATTTATATTCCTGTAAGGAAAACAAATAACACGGAATGAGCCAAGGCCCAGTGGTATACCACCCAATAAGCAATCAAAGTCATATAAGAATGAACCTTCATTTAAAGTGCACAACTAAGCAATGAAGCAAAATGGTAAAAGGATACGGTCGGCTCTCAAGAGCCCATTTCCACGCTTGCAATCTTGAACCAATCTCATTGACTCTCCGTCAATGTTAAAATACCAAACCGTAGACAACTCTTTACTTCCATTCCTTCCACCCAACATACCCCAACCGGGCCCGCACTCCATTTCAGTAGCTTTTGGTAATACTCGAGTTTACCGGAACCAAGGGTCTCATACCACAAGGTTCCCCAGTACAGTCCCCGTGGCAATTCAATCTTCACGACCAAGCCCTCGCCGGCTCGATCCAATTGACTACCAAACGGAGTTGAGCTCAGTAATGCAGTATGGCCGTTGGACATCGTCCAAACGACATCAATTCGGTTTCCATGAAATGGAATTTACCAACCAATATATCAAGTCCAGTAATGCAATAAAACGGTAACCAATCAGTGACAATAACAAAAGAGGTGAGGGCGGTCAAGTACACCCTCACCCTGATCAATTTCAATATCCAAGTAGGCCATTAAGGCATCACATAACATTTAACAAAGCCACATAGTAATCCATCAAGTGAGTAGTATACTCACCAAGTAAGAAAATGGTGTTTCATACACCGTGATCACCAAGACGCCGTGAGCTACCGTCACGCCCTAGAATCACACAACAAATGCAATGAGACTCGAGAACGAGTCATCAAACAATACTAAACACAACCCCAATAGGGTTTCACATGCATAAGTAGGCATGATAGCAAACCAGAAATTAATATATGGCCTTAACTGAAACCTCGATAGAAAAACCGTGTTTGAGCTTAGAATGCGGTAATGGCGTAAATTTCACTACGGTTATCGGTTGGGGTGTAAGACCCACCGTTTCGAAGCTATGAAACAGGGCTACAACAATGTAGAAGGGCACTCAATCCAGTTACTAGCACCACTAGGTCAAAAATGCCAAAAACTATACCAGAATTCCCAAAACAGGTTTGCAAAAGACAGAAAACTGTAATCGGTATAACTCAGTCTATACAAGTCCAAATTCCGAAATTCCAAAGGCATATGTTAGCTAAGACATTCAGCTACATTTCATCAGAAGACATCAACTTCAAAATCCAAACCAAAACCAGTCAAAATGGCCAATCACTATCGCAGTTTTCGCATTCTGTCCAAAGCAGAACAGCTACAGTAATTTCGTCATAACTCATTCTACACTAATCCAAATGACCTGAAATTTTACAGGCATCTCCATCACATCAATACCTACAACTTTCATGTTTTGAGCAAAGTCTAATTCGGCCTCTAACCTAGTAATCTAAAACCGGACAGAATTGGGGACTTTCAAACCCTAACTTGCCAATTTTCCATCCAAATCCAAAATTAGTTGCATTTAACCACAGTTCACATCCACTAGAGCCATAATAGTCCATTGCCAATCATCACAAACAACCACACCATCATAATCCAATTAAACCAGAAAAATTCCCAATAAAATAAAAACTTCACCATAACAAGCCAAACCAAGAGATAAACCACATTTTCAACTACTTAAGCCACTTCTAAGCATCATGTAACCATTATTGAAGGTAGTAGGGTGTTCAAGCAACACTTACCAAGAGATCAAGAGAGAGAGGGATGTAGGACACCTTTGCTCTTCAAACAAAGTTCACCAAACAACTTGCTAGCACTAGAAGGAAGAAATTTATGGAGTAAAAACTAAGTTAAGCAAGTGGTTTAGTTGATTTGAGCTTGGAGTTGGCTAGAATATTGAAGAGTTTTGTCTTTCTTCTTGCTTAGGGAGGGCCGGCCATGGAGGAAGAAAATGAGAGAATTTTTGGTGAATTTTTTTGAAGATATTTACTTATTTGGGTCAAAAGTCAAAAAATGTCAAAAGGTGAATAGTAACTCTTAAAGTAAGACTAATGACATGGTGACAAGTGGCACTACATTAAATGCAATCTTATCATTTCTTTTCTCTCTCACATCAATCACTTCACACACACTACTTATCTCTTAACACCCGATAAATTTTAAACAGTATCCGAAACTTAACCTTATTGGCCGAATTTTTCCGAACTTTTCGCACTAGTGGGTCCCACGTCCATTATTTATCCTTAATTTTCTAAAAACTCGCCAATGCTAGAAAAATCATCTTAAAACTATAATTGCTCATAAAATCCTCTCAGAAAATATTTCTAAGCCAGAAAATGCAAAATTATGCAATTAAAGGGGAATAAACCCTAGGAAAATAATTAGGGTTTTACGGGCTCTCACACATGTCACTTGTTACTATGTATTAAATCTTGTTGATTTCTTCTACTGCATAACTAGAAGGTTGATGCTCCTCCCCGTTCGTAAATTGATCATGCTATAGTAGATCAAGCAATTAGCAAGAAAAGCCAATAGTAAAACACGAACCAAGAACAATAACGATCAATATCTGCTACATTGATTTGAATTTACAAAAGTAGAAATCTGTCTATAATAGCGAAACATCAAATCAGCTAAAATTAGCTTATGGACACTGGAACAAAAGGCTTATAATTTGGTAAATTATCACTTATTTCACGAAGTTATCATAGCAAATTAATCGCTATAGCCCAAGCCATAAGTAAACTAAACTAAGTCACAGTTAATTTGAAGGGGTTTTGCAAAGCATACCTTTATGCTGTAACAAAACCTTGTGATTAAGATAATTGAGCCCAAAGTTTAATCGTGTTCACCAATATCAGATTGCTTAGGCACAACTCGACAATTTAATTGCATACTGATGATACTGTAGATAGCAGTTAAGGAAAATTTTACCTTTTGATTGCAGATAGCATTGGTAAAAGAAAAAAATTATCCATGCTGACCAAAAAAAAAAAGGGACAAGAAAAGAGACTTCTCCCTATTTGTCTATCAGATTTGAGGGTTTAAAGAGAGGGTCTCGATATTTATTGCTCCCTTTGTATGTCTGCCAATTTTTGATAGTTTAAGAGATGGTCTTGATGTTTTCACGGAGATCAGATGACTAATTTTACAGTAATACATAACAAAGAAACGAGGAAAAGAATATTCATGTTGAACTTCAACGTGAAACTATTTTAGAAATCTGTTACTTTTTTTTAGAAATCCATTTATTTTATCTTTTCTTTATTTTTTATCTTTCCTTTTTTTATTTCTTTTTTTTTCACTCATTATTTTGCTAATTTGTTTTTTATTCATTTAAAAAATACTAGTAGTACTTTTGATTTGTTGACCCAGAAGCCGATAGGAAGGAATTGTTACATGAATGATTCCTGAAAGTAGCCAAATAGCGATACTGGTACATTTATTTATATATTTTTAATAATATTGAATTGTGACGTTATACTAGTTAGATATGACGGGTTTTCAATATAAGTGCAAGTTTAAATCCAAAATATACTCATTTGACTGCACATATACAGGTCAAAACAATAGTTGCCAAAGATCCAAAATATACCCATTCAAGAATTCCAACTTAATTTACAACCTAAAAGTGTAACATGAGGGTACATTGCCAAAGATCCCCAAATACATTCCATCTATAAAAATACAAGTACATGAAAATTATACACACTAGTTCATGCTTACTTGCTCCGGTCTCCACTCCTGTAAGGAAAACAAAACTAAAGGAATGAGCTAAAAATCTAGTGAGGTTCCCAAACAAACAATTAGGTAGAGAAACCATGGAAGTATTACATTTAACAATTTGCACACTTTCACAGTAATATACAGTCATTCAAAAAATAAACATTCAATCATTGGAAAGATATGTGCTCACTTAGAGCCATTCATTCATTCAGTCGTTCAGTCTCCGACCATTTCTCCCTTATACCTCCAACATGTGAAAACATTTGAAATAAAACTCCGACAGTGATCATTTCATTCAGTCAGTCATTTCATTCATTGCATTTCATTCACTAGCTAACTCTCCACCAGATTTCGTGGTCATACTCGAATATATCAAAACATTGTCCTAGGGTCACCAGCCACCCGACCGAGTCTGCTTCTGGCTCGAGTTGACTGGCAACAAAGGGCAAGGGCCCAGTTCAGGCCAGGGCCCAGTTCAGCCAAAGGCTTACATTCATGTACAAGTAACATTCAATCAATTTGATCATTGAAAATTTCACATTCACTTAGGTCGAGTGCGATAAAGTACACACTCATCTATTGAAAATCCATTTAACAATCATTGGAAAGCATTTACCATTTAAACAATCTCTCACAAATAGTCACTTATTGTACAAACACACAAGGAACACTCATCAATTGGTCGCCCTGGTTCTTCCTCTAGAACATTCTCAAGTCATGTGATCATGTAATCCGTCAAGAGTCTACTAACTTAAAGCCAAGATAATGAGAAAATATGAGATTCGATGCTTCACTTAGCAACCATAGAAACTACAAGTTTAACCCTAATATTAGAAGACTAAAAGGGCCACGATTTCTTGTTTAAATCAAGTGAAATATTTCATGCATGCTAAGGTTAATTAACATATCACCAAGTATTTCAAATCAAAATGTACAAGATTTAACCAAAGAAAGTTAGGTTTAAAACCTAGAAAAGTTTCCCCAGAGTTTTCCAAGTCCCACTCAATTCATTTGACAAAATTCCCAGCTTTGGTGACATTCTTTGAAAAATTATAACTTGAGTTTCGTAGGTTATAAAATTGTAAAACTTACACCATTAGAAAATAAATTCAAAGCATTAACAGGCTTTAAAAGACATCTTCATGAAATTCAGTTCATAGGTTAGCCAAATTTCAGTTCAGACACACTGCTGTCTCATGTGTAAAAACATAACAGTCATGGTTTTTAAGAAACTTTGCAGATTTTCTGGTATTTATAGGAGTTGAACCAAACCTTGAATTTTATACTGTTGAAAGCTCTATGAGTCTAGTTTCAAACGCAACAAATGGAACTCAATTCTAACTTCCTATACGAAGTTATAGCTAATTTCTCAAAGATGCGCAGGGCTTCCTGCGAAAATTTCCAGCAAAAGTAGAGTTTGAGGAAACAAAAGTTTTCCCCCTTACAAACCCTTTATTTTTCACTCAATTCCAACATACATCTTTAGATTAATGTATTATAAAGTATATTGAGTAACAAAGTAAGACTTATCAGTCACAAATCATGGTGAAAATCTGGACAATTTCCTCTCTCCTAATCGGCCAACTCTAGCAGAAATTTCAATACATTTCCCCGAGTCTTTCCAACAAAACTTCCAACTTTCAACCTTATTTCAATGGCAATTACACAATATATCATATCCAACATGTCATGAGTTATATAGCATGTATTCTTACCAAAGAAATCCATTAAAGTTCCAATTACAAGGCTGCAAATGAAAACTATCCATCACATGCCCCTAAATCAAAATTTCAGCAACCTATAACTTAGAAAAGTGAATTTTCTTCCAAAAAACTCCTACCTTTTGGCTTAAATTTAACATAAAACTAGAATACCCAAACGTATTGGAGAAATGAAAGGTTTTATAGCAATTTTTACCTCCCTTTTCCGCACAAAACAAAAACTGAAAATTTCTCAACATAACCTGAAAATCATGAAATCCACCATACAAGTCCTTCCTTTAACTTCTATAACATCATATATCAATTAAACTCAATAATAAGGGAAGATTTCCAGCAAAGTTCACTTCTTTACCTCCAAACCCAAGGATAGCAAACAAATCAAGAAGGTTGCAAGGCTTTCTTCCTCCAAAACTTCTCCAATAGCTTCATTCCAAGATTTATTCAAGGTTTTATGGAGTGGATTAGGGTTTTTCTTTGGATTCTTCATGATTCAAGCAAGAGATCAAAGCTGGATTTTTTGTGTTTTCTCTCCCTTTCCTCTCTCAAAATTTTGTCTATCATGTGTGCAAGAAGATGAAAATGATGAAGACAAGAAGGTTTGGTCAAGATAAGTAAGAAAAAGGCTTGGTCTTGGTCAAAATTGGTTGGTCAAGCTTGGTTGGTTAATTGACAAATGTCAAGAAAAGATGTATTGTCTATCTTTTTGTCTCTCTATTTGTCTCTAATCACTAACGTATCTAATGCCCCTTTAATTAACTCTTAACACCTCTTGTCATATAATTTCTTTTACGCAAAACTCCCTCTAATCCTCCCAATTTATGATAAGCACCTCACTAGTCGATCACACTAGTGTAATGCACTATGAAACTTAACATGCACCAAATTAAACATGCACCAAGTTAAATAACACAATAAGAGAAAAATCATGATTCAACCATAAAAGAAATCAAGAATTTAAGACAAGTAAGTTCAAATAAGAGCTATAAACACAAGTAAAATTTCGGGGTCTCACAAATGAACGAGCTTGTGCGAACTTAAGCAATCGACACACCTCCTTGATTTGCGATGCATCAGTAATGAGCTCAAATTTTTTTTTTTTGATAGAAAGTGACAAAAATATTATTAATCTGAGATGACGTCCGCAGCAAGCGCGGTAACAATAAAATCTGGAGGGAAGTCCCTCCATATACAGCCGAACATGGTACTTGACATGGACAAACGAACATGGTACTTGACACAAACTAGCTAGGTAATGCCGAGAGTCGCGGTGCAACACTCCATGCACATTCCACATAAGAAAAGTTTGAATTCCATCAAACTAGAACTTGAGACTGATTTCAAGTCTGAACAGAAATAGTTGGTATCAGAGTCTAGTCATACTTATTTTGGATGAGCATTGGCATTTGATTCCATCCATTAACCAAAGGAACCCCTAGCCTTTATTTGATTTTCTTCATATAAATAAGGCAAATACTTAGGTAAAAGACTAAGTGCATACACTCCCTCCTCCAAACCACCCAACCCATCCCTCTCCCCATCAATGTGTGATAAAAAGTAATTAATTGAAAGTAGGCTGGCAAATGTACTGCATTATCCCTTCAATTTTGTTATTTGGTAGCTGTTTGATGCCTTAAAATTTTGGTATTTTGACAATTTCATTGTAACTAAATATTACAATTGGTGAAGTCAACTTCAATGCTTATTAGTGAAATAAATTTTCTTCCACCCGTTATACACATTACTATTGTTTATTTCAAGTTCTTTAACTTCTTGTTATCATTTTTTTCCTACCTTATTGTGTAGCTCTTAAAGGTATTGACGAAATATTTTTTTTGTCCCTTTGTGTGTTTAAATGTGCTTGTGGTTTACATTAGTGGTAATTATGATTTCCACTAATATTTTTGGCTAATAATTTTTTTGTCATTGAAACCATATCGAAACAATCAATTTTTTTCTACAAGTAGATGATCTTTTGATAATTTGATTCTCAAGCATGCTAATAATTTCCATTAATAAAATTATTTTTCCAAATAATAGCCATTATTATCACACTTTACTCATTATCTTCTTCAAAACATCTGTTTACTCTTTTTCAACATTATTATTTGTTACCATAACGATTTTTGCTATTTTTCTTCATGTATGTCATTCCAAACCTTCTTTTTTCATTTGCACCTTTATGTCCTTCTCACAATTTGGTATATTTTATCATTTTATTTTCTATTAATTCATTATTTTTTTACTTTATCATTTTTTTCGTTATATATTCTGTTTGAAATTCTGCCTCTTTTTGTATCTATATCCAACTATCATGTGCAACCAACCACTCTCCTAGTTTGTCCTTTTTAAAATTTTTTTCAATTGGGTAACTTACACTGCTACAAACACCATTGTTTCTCCATCTAGGTTCTCATTTAAAAATGTACAAAGGTAATATTTCCCCAAAACTTAAAAAAAAATTTCAACAAAAATTCTAGTCCAAATAAGTCTTGCCTTTTATTTTAAATCATCCGTCCGGTGCACAGGTTTGCCTTCTTTCCCTAGCTTTAACTTTGACAACCAAGTTATTTAATTCAACAACTCACAAATTAGGCTAGGAATTTAAAGATATACACATATGTTAATTAATTTTATCTGTGAGTGTGTATATAATATATTGTTTCTAAATACGAAATATAAATCCTTCTCATTTGTTAATTGTAGTATCATATAAAATTAATTTAAGACACATAAATAAAAAAAATATCCTATCATAATTTGAAAATTAAAGAGACAAATCGAGCTTTGGAGCCAAATTTTAGGGAAATAAATATAACAAAATTGAATCAAATGCAACATTAAATTATAGATTGCATCAAACTAGGACTTGAGCCCCATATCATGTTCGAACATAAATAGTTAGTTTAAAGTCAAGTCAATCTTTCTTGGATGCATACCTAGCAATTAGTCCTTTATGTTAATTGACAGAATCCTTAACAATTTCTTTCCATAAATAAGGCAAATATTTAGATAAAGGACTAAGTGCTCACAGTATTGCTGTAATACCTATAATTTTTTATTTTATATTTTTTTCACTATTCATAATTAGTAGAAATAAAAACAAGGTAGTAAACACGGAGAGATTAAATTATAGTTAAAAGGAAAACCTTAGGCTTAGAAGTGGATAATGTATTAACCCCATTATCCCCAGATAACGAGTTTTTATCGAGAGTGAATTAGGAAATGGAAAGTAGTGACTGAAATAGAAGAGCGTAGTTACCAAGAAAGTAGCTACTCAAGATGGTTATTTACCAAATAACCAAATTTATGAATGACACTTTACATTTTTTTCCCTTTTCCATCTTCTATCAAAAAATAGAGTGTCAGAGAGTGTTAAAGGGAAGAAGTAATTTTTGGTGATCAATTAGACGTTCAAGTCAGGCGAAATTATGTTCTTTTTCTTAGGTTTAGTGAATTCCAAGTTTGTTATTTTGTTTAATTTTTGTAGTTTATGTTTGTATAAGTTTTGACCATTGAAATTATAGGAAAGTTCATATCATTGCTATTGCTGCCTCAGGTTGAGAAGCCAAAAGTGCTGTCGGGTATGAAGATGATGACAATGGTGAAGAAAATGGAGGAGGTTGGCGATTAGGGTTTGTAGTCTAGAGTTTTGAAAGTTGGCTTTTTTATTTGGGGGAAAAAAGACCCATTTTGCAAATGGAATGGGTTATTTCCAAGTCAAACAAATCAAATTGTTTTAAGCTAAACTGGTTAAATTAGTTATTGGGTTTTTCCAAATGGATTGCCAACTTAAAAGATTTGGGCCGAATATTTATGGGTTGGTTTTTCTTTCAAGACTAAAATTAAATAAGGGATAATTTAGGCTAAATATCTATTAGGCCACCATTGGTCAATTTGGAGCCAATTATAAACAGAAAATTATACTTTGGAACAAAATACTTATTTGGCCTGTTAAGTCTTCTAAGTAGATGAAAAAAAAATTGTGTAGTAGGTCCGAAGAATTAGAGTTGTAACATTTATGTTTCAGCCTCATATTTTAGTCATCATATAACAACGAAAAAGGAAAACTTTCTAAATTAGGAAACTTTTTAAAAACGAAAAGTTTCCATTTTGTAAACTTTTGATTCTTGCAAATTTTTAAATTATACTTAAATTTCCACTACTGCGAGTGCACAAGTGAAGAGTTAAATTATACTCAAATCGTTGAAATATTCAAGTGTTGATCCTATAGTGAAGAGTGATCAATTAATAGTGTTATTTGAACTCCTTTATTATTTAGACGACCACAATTAAGTGAGTATTTCTATAGTACAAACATGAAATAAAAGTAGTAAAATAACAATTAAAACTCTCTTAGGTAATGAATTTTTTAACTATTCTTGTAAGTGAAATTACATGTTAAATTAATGTATTTACATTAGCGAAATTGTGGAGTAATTTCCTAATATATATAATATCCGTTTTCATTGATGTATCAACCATACCTATAATTATTCTACACCTACATTAGTGGTGATGAAACTAGCTATTAGTTCATTAAATTCTATAAAATTATTTGATCAAAACCATAAAGGTGCTCCTCTTACATTTTGTAAATGAACTCCCTAAATTTAACACTTTTATGAAGTAATATTGAATCCTAATATTCACTAATAATATAACACCTTTAAATAATCACAACTAGTGATTAGTTAATTATAATTGTAACAGCAAAAGTGCTAAATAATTTACACAAGATATAAGCTCAAGTTGACTAGTATTTGTTTTATCTATTTTTAGTTAGGTTTCAGGGTGTGTTTTTAAGTTAAAATGGAAGAATTGAGCTCCTTTATAGTTACTTTTCATGCAAGTATTGTTTCTAACCAAAACATGCAAAAGTGTGGGTTAATGTGCAAATTTGTCTTGTTTTTGTAGGTTTTGATATTTTATGGATTGATCTAAATCAAGAAAAGATCATTCTACACGTCCAAAAGATGATTTGGAGGAGTTTATATATATGCAATGGAGAACAAGAATCATTCAAATGTGATCAAGATTTGAGAAGATAAAATTGACAGTTTTTATACATTTTGATATTTTGGCCATATTTTGAGCTACAAGTATCAGATTGAGATGATTTTTGTTCATTTAGAAGCTACGACACTATGACGACTGGAAAATTCGCTCATATTTTCTTAAAATTCCCTCTTAGTTTGATTAAATTACTTTCTACTATCTTTACTACTCATTTACTCTCTCAATAGTTGTAATGAATAAGAAAATTAAGAGTTTTACCCTTAGTTTTATAGTTCGGGTAAATTAGGGCTTTCACGTATTTTGATAGTGTGATTAATTGTGGAGGTATGTGTACTAAATTTGGTGGTTAAGAGTGAGTTTTATATAAGAGAAAGTGTGTGTTTAGAGGTGCTAATAATAAGTTAGTGAATCATAATTTAAAACGCTAGTACGCGCGAGTTAGGGAAAAACGGCTTGAACCGACGTGTACCGTTTGTTACCGATTGAATATACCACTTGAAAACTACTTTATTACCTTAATCTCCTTGATTTTATTTTAGAAATATCAGCCCTAAAATATCCTTGAGGGGGAGCCGAAAATCTTGACCAAAAGAAAGAGGAAAAGAAGAAAAATTTGAGACTTAATCTTGCGGGGACACTTGGCGGCAATCCATCCAACTTTGACCAAATCAATTTCCTATCTTCTTATCTTTCTCTTGGCTTCATTTTCTTCTTGGTTGGCCAAACTCTAGGGAGAGGAGAAGAGAGAAAAATTTCCAATTTTTTCAACTTGATATCTTGCTTGATTCTTGAGAAAATTAACGTGAAACTTGAATCCACTCCAATCAATCTTTGGGAAAGCTTGGAGGTGAGCTTGGTGAAACTTTTGGGAGGAAGAAAGTTCTTGTATCACAACTTGTTTTGGGGGTTTTGAGGTATTATACTAGAAACCTCTCTTTTTTCTTTCTTATTTTGCACTTTAAGCAACACATGGCTTGATTGTGATGGATTTTATGGAAGATTTCATGGTCTTGCTTATTAGATTATAATTTTCAGCTAGGGTTCATAATTTTCAGTTTTGATTAATGTTGTTTATCTAGTATATGATGTTGATGAGCTTGGATAGGGACTTGGAGTAGTGATTCTGCCCTGTTTTAGAACCAAACTGACCTGCGTGTTCGTCCTTGATAAAGGCTGAATCAGGTCTTACTCAAAACATGAAAGTTGTAGGGAATGGAGTTAGCTATCTACCTCCAAAATTTCATCTCAATCAGAGTACTGTAACTTATGAAATGACTAAAATACCCCTGACTGCCCAAATGCCCTATTTCACAGGCAGCTTTCTGTTCTCTCTGAGATTTCACATTTTGACCTTGAAAATGCACAAACTGGGTGTTGATATCTTAATAGGAAATGTAGGTCACTGTATTATCTTCGAAACGCCATAAAATTTACCCCAATCCGATAAGCGTAGCATCCGTTGTGACCAAAACACCAGAAGATGTCGAACCTGTTACTTAGCCATTCGTCTTTACAACTGGTTTCCAACTTTGATTTTGATGGTTACATTGCTAGAATTGCCTTGTGTTTGGATGACATTGAGCCTAGTTGAAGGGCTATTGTGTTAAAATTGTTTATGTGTGAATTTGGGCTGAGTTGAGGAAAATAATGAAGCTATAAATTGCTGAAAAATAACTAACTACAAAGGGCATGCCGCCCAAATTTTCACTCGAGAGTTAAGCGTGTGTACTCATGACTTGAGCGAAGATTTGAGATTGAATGGAACTTGGATTGTCTATGGTATTCGAGTCTTCTTTCGTAGAGGTATATAAGCTAAAATTTGGCCGAAACTCGTACCCTTGGAAAAATGAAAGTAGCGACCATTCACAATATGTTTTCCTCGTCCTTTAGCCACTTCACGAACTTAAACGTTTTAACCTCTTCCATACCAAAACTAAAAGAGCGAGCATGAGTTTTCTACGGTATGATAAGCAAAATGAATACTACTTAATTGAGTTTTATTTATTTGATTTTCTTGAAGCGAAACTCCTATGTTTCGAACTCTAGAGAGTTTTACATTCTTAAATGATATTTTATCACAGATTTGGAATCCAACCAAGAAGTTGGACCTGAACGTGATTTTGAAAAGCACTAGACCTTTGGTGAGTGCTTCAAAATACATGATTGAACTTGATACTTGATTTAAAATCTTTATCAACGTGATCGGATAAGATTTACTTAGTTGGTCGGGCAAGTGTGTACTTTATCGCACTTGACCTAACTCAACTAAACACTTGATATTTCATTCATGCTTGTACAAGTGACTTGATCTGCATTGACCTGTACTTGTATTTGTACTTGTGCTTGACTTGTAAGTGC
This sequence comes from Coffea eugenioides, assembly GCF_003713205.1. Classification (NCBI taxonomy): domain Eukaryota; kingdom Viridiplantae; phylum Streptophyta; class Magnoliopsida; order Gentianales; family Rubiaceae; genus Coffea; species Coffea eugenioides. The sequence continues at coordinate 26,216,656 of NC_040039.1, forward strand.
TGAGCGGCAATATGTACCACACTCGATACGAGTGGGAGGTACCTCTCATTCCCGTCTCTGTACTTTTTCTCTTGACTAAGTCGATTGGTCATCGACTATGTTGACTACTTGGGAACCCAAACCCCACTGGCTAGTTAATCAAGTTGAGCCGGCAAGGGCTTGGTCGATTAGATAACGAACCATTGGTCTCTTGTTTTGTCGAGTGGAGTGATACCTCCTCGACTAATCGGTATGTTCGAGTATTACCACCAGTGTTTAGTTGGTGTTTGGGCCCGATAAGGGGGTTGAATGGTGGACGGATTGGTGTTAAGCGAAACACTACTGGATTGGTTACTTTACTTGAAAGTTGACAGAGCGTCAACTAATACTTGATCAAACTCTAGTGAAGCAATAGGAATTTGACTCCTGAGAGCCATCTATATCCTTATACTTTGATTGTTATTCATAGTGTTATCATTTCTTTTAGAAAAAGAATTTTACACTCGCTCATTTTGAGATTTTCTACTTGAAGTGTTATTGCTCACTTTTATGAACTTGTTATGCTCGCTACTTTTCTACTTTGATACGTGCACTTTTAAATAATGGTCAACTTGCTATTTGGAACCTCACTAAGCTTTAACTCACCCTATTCCATTAAATTTGTTTTCCTTACAAGGGGTACGAGCGAGGGCGTGAGACTGGTACAGGCTAGCATAGTCTACTTTTTTTTGAATTTTTGCGATTGTACTCGCGCTAGTGCTCGGTTAGGGTTGAATGTATCTGGGATTCGTATCTTTTGTTATAATTGGGATTGTACGAATGTTTGGAATAGAAAAGAATGTACATGTACGTTCCAAGTTTGGGAACTGTTATTTCTTTTACTCTTGAGGTTGTAACCTATTTTATTTGAAATAAGTGAGTGAGTCATGGTGAGAGGTGGGCAGGCGGTCCGCTAAACCCTGGAGTACCCCCTAGGGGGAGGTGGGGTCGTCACAGACATAGCTCTACATTTTTATAAGGCATCAAGATCCAATTCATGTGTTTTCATGGTTAAAAAGCTCAATATTGGAAATGCAAAAGTTGAAAAAGGGGATCCAACCAGTCAAGGGTTTTTTGATTATTTGTTGGTCTACAGATATCCGAGTGACATGATTCTTGATCTATTGGAAATCTAACTTAAAGAGTTTCAACTTTAATGTTTTTAGCAAAAGCAAACTCAGCCTTCATGATAGAAAAATTTGTGGTTAAAATTAGTGTAAAAACAGAGGAAGCTTCAAAAGCTGTCAAAATGTGCCAGACCTGCACAAAGAAGAAACGGGGAGCAGGAAATGCGGACCTACCCCACATTTCTACCCCAGCTTTCCTTTAAAATGACAGATTTCAACTGTTTGCAACTTGCGTGTTATTTCCATCTCATTTCCAGCCATTTCCAGAGCAAATTTTGGCTATAGCTGTACAAAATAGACTTGGAGAAGTGAAGAACAATTTTATATCAACATTATAAGCACATTTTCCCTTCAAAATATCCATAAATACCCCTTTGTATCTCATTGATTTGAGCATATTGTAGAATGATGAAGTAGATGAAATAGCACAGAAGTAGAGCTACAAAGTAGTTTTAGCTTTAGTTTCATATTGTGAGTTTCTTTCTTAGTTTAAGAGTTTTGAGAGGAAATTGAGAGCACTCTTGTGCCAAGCACATTGGAGTGATCAACTTGTGAAGGAATTCAAGGATCAACCTTCAAGACATTAAATAAGAATTCTTCTTCCTAAGTTTTGTCTCTTGTTCTTATTTGTCATGCTTGGTTACAAGTTTGTTTTATATTTAGATGTTCTTAATATAATGTCTACCTAAACTTTTTTACCTCCTAGGATGAAGGTGAATTTGTTGTAGTTTTGATATGAAGTAGTTAGGGAATGATTATAGTTTTTCATGATGTGTTAGTTTGAGAACTTGTACTTATGCTTTATAGTTGTTTGGTCATTAACTATGAATGATTTGATAATTGTTGAGCATTGAAAATTATCTTCAAATAGGTATAAGTTATTGAACACTAGTCTTATTTTCACGAAAATAGTGACTAATGGTTGGTTGAATTCATATGTTGATCTTGGTCCCTAACTTTTGATGTTTACAAAATAATGGATAATACTAATATCTCTTCAAGAAATACTTTCAGTTATGAAGCAAATCAGATTCAAAGATCAAGTGTAATTGAAAGGGACAAAGGCTGCTGAAAGCTGTCGGACGCTTGAGAAGTCAGGATCGAACGTCCGATACTCCTTGCGCAACTTCGAATGCATGAAGAACTCCATCACTGGACGTCCGAAAGAATGAAGACATTCCACCTAACTCACTGACCTCTTTCGGACGCAAGCATTGGACGTCCGATAGGATCCTTCAAGTCGACGAAACCATCGGACGCTGAATAGGTCTCCACCGAACGTCCGATAGAAACAAGATGATTTCTCAAATCTCCTTGTTTGTTGTCGGACGCACAAAGAGCTTGCACCGGACGTCCGATAGAATTGAAGAAAATTTCTCAAACTCACTGCCTGCTGTCGGACACAAAAAACAGGAGTATCAGACGTCCGATATTCCAACGGCTAGTTGACTCTTCAACTACTTTCTATCCGTTGGAAGCATTAATGAGGCACTTTCTTGGTCCTATATAAATTGTGGTATCTCTATTATTGTTAATGAGGGTCCATATGATGTCTCTATTATTGATGATGATACCCATAGGCCGAGACCGAAAACAAGAAGTGAGTTGACTGTTGAAGATAGAACTCATCTTACTCTAAATGCCAAGGCTATGAATGTATTATATAGTGCTCTAGATTCAAATGAGTCCATTAGAGTCAAAGACTGTAGATCTGCGAAAGAAATATGGGATAAACTTAGAGAAATTCATGAAGGAAGCGAGAATGTGAGAGAACAAAAGAAGTCCATCCTGGTCACAAAGTATGAATCCTTTATGATGGAACCTCATGAAAACATTGACAAGATGTACTGCAGATTCAATGATCTTATTAAGGATCTAGAAGTGCCTGAGAAAAACTACTCTCTAGTTGAGAAAAATAAAAAAATTCTGAATGCCTTATCAAAGGATTGGAAGAGCAAGGTAACTGCCATAGAGGAAGCTAAAGATCTGAATACCCTATCTATTGAATCTCTTATCAACTCTCTAACCTCTTATGAGATGAAACTAAAATCCAAGGTGCAGGAAGAAGAAGACACAAAGATGAGGAGGAGTATTGCTTTGAAAGCTTCACAAGATGAAGAGGATACAGCCTCTATGGATGGAGAAGACATGGAAGGTGATGACAGTGACATTGCACTCATCACAAGAGGCTTCAAAAGAATACTCAACAAGAGGAGATTCAGAAAAGGTGGCTCGAGCAATTCCTTCCAGAATCAGTCCAACAACTTGAGAAATAAAGGAAAACTAGAATTTAACAAAAAGCAAACTGATAAGTGTTTTGAATGCGGCCAACCTGAACATTATGCAAATGAGTGTCCAACAAAAAGGAAGAAGGAGAGCAAAGTTGAACGAAAACCAAGATTCAACAATTTTCAAATCACCTGCAATGACTGCAATTCAGAAAGTGAAGTCGAAGAAGAAGAGGAATCTGTCCAAGTGGCCTTCATGGCCATTGGTGATGAAGAGGTAACTACGTGTAACTCTCTAACTGATAGTGACAGTGAATCTGATGATGATGTTAATTCGTTTTTAGAAAAAATGTGCAACAGTTTGAAAGAATCCTATGTCAGAAACAATGAACTAAAACAGAAGATCAGCTTTCTAATTCAAGACAATGCAAATCTTTATCGACAAAACAAACACTTGAAAAATGAAAATGATAATCTGAAAAGGATTGAATTAGATTTGCATGCTAAACTCGAAAGAAAAACAAATTTCTGTGACATACTCAAAAATAAACAAAATTGTTTGAAAAGAAGAATGAATGATCTTGGCCAGTGGCTTCAACATCAGAAACAGAATTACCTTCAAAGGAATGATAAAAAGTCTCACTTTAACACTCATCAGAACAAGTTAAATTATCATGCAAATGATTTTACCCTCCATAGGAGATGTCAAGTCAGTTTTGTTAAATTTGTTCATTTGAATGATCCATCAACTATGTGCAGCTTTTGTTGTCAATTCGGTCACATGAATAGCAACTGTTATGTTAAGAAAAACATGAGAAATGGCATGAAATACATGTGGATACTTAGACATGATACTAACTCTAACAAGTAAGAGATATTGGTAAGATTAATGAGATTTTTGTTCATAATATTTTTTTTGTAATTCTCTTTTGATGTTCCTGATGCTTTGAACTGAGTTTTTCTTGATATTTTTGAATATTACTGATTTTGTATGATGTCAAAAAAGGATAGAAAAGAACAATTCTGATCTAATGATAATTTGATTTGTTAAATTCTCTGTGATATGTTGGTATGTTGGTGATTGTTGAATTCTGGTATCAATTCTCTATTTTTTGTTTGAAATATTAGATTCTCTGTTATTATTGCTGGATTTCGGTACAAGTTTTTTTTACTCTCATCTTATGATGACAAAAAAGGGGAGAAATGGATGCTATGTGTAAGGGGGAGTTATTCTGAAATTATAAGTTTGGATGCAATGAGTAAGGGGGAGCTTATGCTCATTTGCTCAACCTTTTTCTTTCTTCCATCCATTGTTTTGTCATCATCAAAAAGGGGAAGAATGTTGATCTTGGTCCCTAACTTTTGATGTTTATAAAATAATGGATAATACTAATATCTCTTCAAGAAATACTTTCAGTTATGAAGCAAATCAGATTCAAATATCAAGTGTAATTGAAAGGGACAAAGGCTGCTGAAAGCTATCGGACGCTTGAGAAGTCAGAATCGGACGTCCGATACTCATTACGCAACTTCGAACGCACGAAGAACTCCATCACCGGACGTCCGAAAGAATGAAGACATTCCACCTAACTCACTGACCTCTTTCGGACGCAAGCATTGGATGTCCGATAGGATCCTTCAAGTCGATGAAACTATCGGACGCTGAATAGGTCTCCACCGAACGTCCGATAGAAACAAGATGATTTCTCAAATCTCCTTGTTTACTGTCGGACGCACAAAGAGCTTGCAATGGACGTCCGATAGAATTGAAGAAAATTTCTCAAACTCACTGCCTGCTGTCGGATGCAAAAAACAGGAATACCGGACGTCCGATACTCCAACGGCTAGTTGACTCTTCAGCTACTTTCTATCCGTTGGAAGCATTAATAAGGCACTTTCTTGGTCCTATATAAATTGTGGTTGGTCAGATACTTGAAACAACTTTTGCACACTGAAGATACAAAAGATCTAGAGTAGTTTTAGTGAGAAAACACTCTCCAAGGAAGATTTGTAGTCTTAGTGGTGTGAGATTCATTGTAAGCTTTTCATTTGTGAGTGAATACTTCATGAGTGTAGCTCTGTGAGAGTTGTCCTGAGGGATAGTAAAACTTCCTAGTTTGACCGAGTGGAGTTCGGGGCAAGGAGGAGGTGAACCTTCCTTTGTATACAAGAGTGATTGTAATTCATCAACTTGAAGAAGTTTGTTTGAATTAATCTACAAGTTCAAGAGGAGTTGGGTAGTTAATTGGTTTGCAATTCTTTCCTTTTTATTTACTTATTGTTACGTTTGTGATCTTTACATTGTTTATCTCTTCTACTTGGTTGTCTTCGATCCTTACATCATACGATAACTTCGTTGAGCTTATTTAACTTGTTTCTTACCTTTTCTTTATAAAAATAGGTGAAGGCTGATTTATTTAACTTGTTTCTTACCTTATTTAACTTGTACCTCCTATCTAACATTCTTAAACTTTTATTGTCTAGATAATACAACAAGTGATTAAACTCAAGTGATTGCCACATCCTAAGTCCCTATGGGTTCACACCTATTACCCTTTTACTCAATAAACGGACCGTGCACTTGTAAAAATAGGGTAATAAAGTTTTAAAATTTATAGTGAAGTAAGAAAACCCTAACACAAGTAACCATGAAAATATTACATAACAGTCATAGATAGTTTATCCATCCCTAGGTGTTAGACTAGCAAAACATAAAGCAAATGAAAAGAACAACTAAACTTGTATTATAACTAAATATAAAATTCAATATAGGAAATAAAGTGACAAGAGAAAAGTAACCCTTATCACATGAGTTCCAAATCTCTCCATCTTTGCTCCTCAATCTTTATTCATATTTAGCTATATACAAAGTTGGATAAAAATACACTAATTTATATTATTCTAATAAACTAGGAGTTCTAGTGAAAAACTACATTTTGGATAGTGTTCTTTAGGCTCCAAATTTACAAAATATGTTTACAAGAGACCCTATTTATTTATAGGTAAAATTGCTCCTAGCAACTTTATTTCAAGTGGTGCAATTTGCTCATTGAAATATTCAAAAGTCGTTTCTTGAAATCTCCAATATTCTGTGTATTTTAGCCAAAATTTGATTAGAAAAAGGAGTCAAAAATCTTGTTTGAGTTGTTGTGCAACTTGCATGGTTTTAATAAGGGCCCCCGGACTAGATCACTTGATCTACTTCTTTTTTCTTTTCTTCTTTTGTTCTTTGCTAAAATGAATCTGTGGATCGGATCCTTGGATCAGCCCCATGGATCTACTTCGTGTATCAACTTCTAAGTGCATTCATGAATAGTCATAGTAACTATTGTGCACAATTGATTAACTCATGTTATGTTATGCAAACCAAGTGATAATCATGAAACCTCTTAATCACTCTCATAGAAGGGTTCAATATCTAAGATGAGTACTGAGATACTGGATATTGTATGCACCGGTTTATGAGTTGATATGAAATGTTTTATCTTTCAAGATATGATTGTATTATGCCATGAACAATATGTTTACGTTGCCACACACGGATATTATATGTAACAAGTTTTTGGTATGATTTTGAATAACTATGCATGTGATGAGTGTACAAATACTATGAAAATATATTATAATATAACTGCATGATCTAGTAGGGGTGTAGGTACTACTTGCTGAATGTTCATCACTCAATCCATTTTCTTATATTTGCTTGTAGATCTCAAGGACTAGTTTATGTTGAGGAACTAGAAGATGAGTTATACGAGAATATTTAGTTCAAGGAAAGAGATCTTTGGTGTTAGATTTAATAATTATGTAGTTGACTATTCTTGAATACTAAATACTTTCGTAGGTTGTTTTAAGTGTGCGGGCTCAATTGGATATTTATATTATTCCTAGTCTCAAACAATATCCACACTATAAGTAATTTCATTGTTATTTAGTAATTTTGTAGGGTTCAAATATATATATATATGTAGCCTTGTATTTCTCAAGTTAATCTTGAGTGTACGGCAAATATCTTGTGCTTGGTACATGCAGGTTAAGGGTGGGACAATTGTACTATTTGTATTATCACTTATACTTTTGGGTTAATCAGAGAAACTCCTCCTAAGGTTTAACCAATTTTGCACTTTATCTCTTAATGCTATTTTTTTTCTCACTTTATCCCCTAAATTATTAGTCAATTCTAACATGGCGTAGCGAAAACATCAAAAAGACACTAAGACCCCTAAGGGTTAATTACACTAAATCCCCTGAAGGAATGGCCATTTTACATTTCCTGTTCTAATATAATTTTTCTCTTAATTTGTCTATTTGTCCCTAAAACCATTAGCCAACTATAATATTTTGTACCATTCAAGACAAATAATGTTTAAAAATTTATATCCCTAACATAATAGTAAAAATTATTATATAGTTGTCGATATAAGTGTTGTTAAATTTTATTCCCATAATTACAAGTTTTTAAATAAAGAAAAATATCTCGCTCATCACACATGATAAGGGAAAAAATATTAGTGCAAAACTAAATTATTAAAATGTGAGAGAATGAAAATATTAATGTGAAAATTTTGTGTCCTATTTAAAATTTAGTGACGTTGTATTTTCCCTTTTGTTAATGATTGACTTATACGTCCAATGGTTCCTTTTAACAAACGACTAAAAAGGTACACCTTATGAAATTGTATCACCTACACTATAAGACATTAGTGCTAGTTAGAACAAAGAAGTTATTGTGGTAATAGCATGATAAAAAAAAGCATGAATGACAAGCGTCGTCACACTTGTCCCTTACATGTTTCATTCCTTCAAACTTAAAAGAACTAAGTGCTTCATTTCTTCAAATCTAAAAGAACCAAGTGTTTCATTCTTCAAAGTGGCAGAGAGAAAAGAGAGAAAGAAAAGCACCAGAGAACTTGCAGCCTCTCTTCTTTTTTTTTTTCTTCAACCTTGAGCCTTAACCAAGAAACAAGTAAACCATAACTCATTACGGAATCGGGGAGGAAAACAGAAATATTTTTAGCCTAGAAACCGTGAGGAACAAGAGGTAAAAACTGCTAATTTTTCCTTCATTTTCCCTCTACTTTAGGTTAATGGTGTCTTAACTTAAATTAGCACCAAGAAAAGAGGAGTTTGATTGAGGAAAAGCTCATCAAAGCTGGAAAATTTCTGTTCAAGGTGCTGCATGAAACCCGATAGAGTAAAGCTGCAACCTTTTGGTTCTTTTCCCTCAAAATTTTGTAGGATTATGTCTAAATGCACTTTACATGCTTCCTAACTTCCTTATCCTAACATGCATGCAGTATTTGACCTGAATCAAAGTAGGATACGTTTGAATTATGAAGAAAACCTTGCTGAAATTTCTATTTTTGATGTTGCATGTGGGCGGATGGAATGAAGTTGAGAATTTTCAGCTTTACCTCCAAAAAGTTTGTTGGTTTTGGTTAAAAACTTACTTCAGATACCATGCATGTGATATTTGTTGAGTTAAAAGCAAAAAAAGAATGATTTTTGGAAGAAACGTCAAAGCTGGAAAAATTTCTGGTTGAACCGTGAAGGATGAACTTTAATTCCTCCTATTTCATTCCAAAATTTGTTGAAACTTACTAAGAATTCATTTCCTATGCTATTAATTTCAATTATCTTGACATGCATGAAGTGTATAGTGGATTAAGCAAGGCGTTGTGAGATTTTGGGGAGAATTTGAAGCTTATGGTCTCTTGGTTGCATGTTAAGTTTTGAAAACAAGGGGAAAAGGAATTTTATTGCACATATAACATATTTCTTTTGTTATGATATACATATTAAATATATTCGATTTAGGGCAAATAAATTGTGAAAACTTAAATGATAAAAGCGAGCGGAAGTTTTATTAAACTTAGGTGAATTTAGATCCTTAAAATTTATTGTACTAAAATTAAGAAGAAAACTAAAGATGATGAATTTTAAAGTTAAAGAAAATAAGGTAACACGTAATCAAAGCTAGAAACCTAAGCTATTTGGAAATTATAAACACTAATCATAAATTTTAAGCAAAGTTGGGGTTATTTCATGAATATATAATGTTTAACAAAATACTAAGCACTAAATTATAACTCAAAACCATAATTTTTGAAGATTAAACATGTTAATTAGATTAGTATAGAAAATACACGACTTAGTATCTTAGAATAAAAAATTTGATATAATTTAATAATTACAAATACTTATGTTGGATTTTAGGAGTTGACGACAACGTATGAATTGAACCTCAATCGGTGAGTGTTCCTATTGTTATCTTTGATTGAATGATTTTAATTGACATTTGGTGTATACTTGATTGGTTTATGATTGTTGGAATTAAAATAGATGGTTTGAATGACTTATTTTGAATCAGTTGAATGCATAAAAGTGATACTGCTAGAAGGAGTGTACTTTATCGCCATTGTTCAAGTGGAATTGAAAAGTTAATGTTCCAAAAGTTATATTACTTGTGCATGTATTGTAGACCAGGTGCATACTTTACCGCATCAGCCGAACTGGGCCCTAAAATCGATCACCAGACAGCCTATTCAAGCCTGTAATGGGCTTGGTCAAATAGGCTGGCAGCCGTGGGTGCCGTAGTCCGGTTGACCCATAGGAGATTTCTGAGCTTTCCGGTGTGAGAAATCATGATATACTCGAGTATTGCCTTGTAGCTAGTAGTGATTGAATTGCTTATTGAATGAAATAAATCATTGGACGATTGATAGTGGATCGTACGGTGATAGTGAATTGGCTTCCATAGTGAGTTCGTATCCTTTTAATGAATTGTGCTATTTTACTTCAAAGTTGTTAATGAGACTTGTGAAATTTGCTTATGTTATTATAAAGGGTTAATCACATTTTATCCTCTTAAAGAATACCCCATTTCTTAGTTTACCCCCTAACCTTTAATTTTGCTCACTTAACCCCCTTTAGAACAAAATTGCCCTTGTATTATTTTGACTTTTCATTTACCTTGTTTTCCTTTCTTTTATTTTTTTCTCTTTCTTCTTTAATTAATTCTTCCTCTTTCCCACAAAAATTTTCACCTTAATGATTGAAATTTAAAAAGAAGAATTGCAGAGATCTATCTTCTCCTTAAATGATTAAAAAAATATTCAAATCACTTTCCTAAAATACAATTTTTTTAGCCTTTCAATTCTTTTAATTTTGAGTTTTCCTCTTTCCTTTTTAGTTTCTCATTTTATTCCTAAAAAAATATCTTAAAATGAAATTGTTACCTGATTAATAATCATCAATTGAAATTTGTGACACGTGGCATCATACCAAAAATTAAAATTTGTTTTTGATGCCTTTTAAACCTTCACCCAGAAATATGCAATTACAAACTCAAAACAAAAATTTTCGTTGAAATGAAATTTGTATTGGGAAGGACGAAAGAGAGAAGAAAGAGAAAAAGAAATAAAAGAAAGGAAAACAATTTGATCTTATGATATTTTCTTGAGAATAAAATGAGAAACTAGAAAGGAAAGAGGAAAACCCAAAATTAAAAGACTTGAAAGGCTAAAAAATTGTATTTTAGAAAAGTGATTTGAATATTTTTTTAATCATTTAAGGAGAAGATAGATCTTTTCAATTCCTCTTTTTAATTTCAATCATTAAGGTGAAGATTTTTGTGGGAAAAGGGAAGAATTAAATAAAGAATAAAGAGAAAAAGAAATAAAAGAAAGGAAAACAATGTAAATGAAAAGTCAAAATAATGCAAGGGCAATTTTGTCCTAAAGGCGGTTAAGTGAGCAAAATTAATGGTTAGAGGGTAAACTGAAAAATGGGGTATTCTTTAAGGGGATAAAATGTGATTAACCCTATTATAAATTGATACTTTGGTTGGCAAGTACTTGTTTATTGTACTATTACTTGCTTGGGATCTCACTGGGCATAAGTTCATCCATTAGTTGTTTTTGTTACAGGGACAGTGGGTAAAGGAGGTGACGAATAGTGGAATTCAGTCTCGACATTTTGAAATTATAATAGATTATATTTGTAGTTATGATCTATGTTTATAACTAGTACTTCAAGTCCTTTTGAGTTGCAACTAGGATTATATGACTCTTTTATGGTAATGATATGTTTAGAGGAATGTGAAGTGAGTCCTGGTAAGAGTTATGTAGGCAATTTGCTAAACCCTAGGTTACATCTTAGGGTGAGATGGGGTCATATCAAAGTCTAGGTTTGAAAAGATCTAGGACATTAAGGAATTATATGAGTATCATAGCTTAAAAGTTTGACAAGGGAAAATATAAGATTCTAGGGGAAAATCTAATTATGAGCCTAATTTAGCTTGTGATTGTAGGGAATGGAAGGAAATATAGAACATAGGGTGCCTTCGAGTCCTCGACGGATCGTCTCATTTCAAGAGGTGCTAGTGCACCATTTCGGTTATATGTCCCAGCGCATAGGATGACCAGTCGATGTGATGGTTAGAGGACCTATTTGTATCCAAATCGAGTGGTGCTTGCTATAGTGGATGAGAGGCAGAGGTTAGCAAGGGCAAATGAGGTGACTCACGCAAGAATTTAGGAGATGAGGGAAATATGAGAACGCAAAATGATAGAATCTGAGAATTGGAGTCCGAAATGACAAGAGAGTAAGAATGAACTAATGCTTTGCGTGAATAGCTGCAGGAAACCAACGACCGCCTCACTAGGATCCTAAGTTAGGTTCGGGATAGAATTGAAGGGATTTTGACTGAATGTGAAGTTATGATTGAGGAAGTTGTTGAGGAAACCAGCGAGGAGAGCTGAACTTAGACCAAGAAGTCACAGGAGCAAAAATCCGTAGAGCTGAAAATGGGGCGGAACCAACTGAAGAGATAGGATCCATTGGCTCGGTTATGGTTGAGTAGCCTTATATTGGGTTAAAATTTTTGTACTGCTAGTCGGGATGGTTGGGAAGGAACTCTCATATATTTTATTTTGTTATGATATCATGTGTGTTTGTTATGTTTGACTTGTTTGGTTCCTTTCGAAATTGTACCTAAATTTGTTATGTATTGTGATTGGTTTTGTTTATAACAATTTGAATGGTTATATTTAGCATTGTTGTGATATATTTGGCACTAATTGTGATATAATACAAAAATAAATGTGCATTTAATAATATAGTCCGTAATATTATTTGTGTGCATAACTAGTCATTATTTATTCATGCATAGAACTATTGTGAATCGATATGGAGTCTTGAGAGCGACGATGACGAGATAGGCCTAGATAATACCCATAACAAAGAGAGGAGCAAGAAGCCTCGACTGCTTCAGCCCGTGAAATAGGGGCTAATGAAGGAAATTAGATAGTCATAGTTTTAAACCGTATGATAGATCTTATAGAAAGATTAGCGACCCAACAGGATTGAGAACCGAAGACTGGACTTGTACAATAGCTTAGGGATTGTGAGATATTGTGGGGGGGGATAAACCCTTAGAGCATTATCAGAAATTTTCTCCACCTAAGTTTTTAGGAGGTCCTGACCCTAAAATGGCTGAGAATTGGCTTAAAAATATGATAAATATTTTTGCCGCCTTAAGGTACTGGAAGGAAAGACAAGTGACATTTGTTGTGTTTCCATTTGAGGGAGCGGTTCGCTCTTGATGGAATGTTATAAGAATTAAGTGGGAGAAGGAGCAAGTCCCTTAGGCCTAGGCGAACTTTACTCGGGAGTTTAATGAGAAGTTCATTCCCCCTCTCATTTAGGAGAAGCAAGAGGATGAATTCCTATGATTTCGTCAGGAGGTAATGAGTATCACTGAGTATGAGACTCAATTTACTAAATTATCAAAGTTTGCCCCAGAATTGGTTGCTACTGAGCAAAAAAGAAAATGGCAATTCATTCAAGGACTGAACTTATAAATTCAAGAAACCTTAACTGCCCTCCAAATAAACACCTTCGTTGAGACACTAGATATAGCCCAACGGGTTGAAAATGCAAAGTCTTAGCTTAGAACCTTTCAAGCACAAAAAAGAGATATGGCAAATAGTTCTAAAAAGCTAATAAGGGATGCCTCACCACATAAGTTTGGGAGAGGAGTGGGTGGAGAGAGATTCCCGCCATAGACCCAGGACAATCAAGAGGAACTCAGTCAATAGAAGCCCTCAAGGAGGAGCACAATCAGGAGAAAGACAGTCTGGAGAAGCTCCGAAAGGAAATCAGACATCAGTATCCCACCCAGTTTGTGGGTATTGTGGAAAGGCTAACCATTTGGAAAATGACTGTTGGAGAAATGGACGGAAGTGCTTTTTTTTTTCAGAGGAGACTTCTTTGGGAGGCCAGATATGGAAAAGCCTTGGTTGGCGGCTGGAGACTTAAAAGTCGTTTCTAGTCCATGGCATATATGCGAAATATTGAGGAGTTCAACACCCAGGTCAGACACAGTATCCCACCCAGTTTGTGGTGTGGAAAGGCTAACCATTTGGAAAATGACTGTTGGATTCGGAAGTGCTTTTTTTTTTGTGGGAGTGACTATATTCTTTAGAGATAGGTAGGAGACTTCTTTGGGAGGCCATGAAGCTTTTGAGTAGAGATATGGAAAAGCCTTGGTTGGCGGCTGGAGACTTAAAAGTCGTTTCTACTGCGGAGGAATGAGTTGCTAGTTCCATGGCATATATGCGAAATATTGAGGAGTTCAACACGACCATGTTCAATTGTACGTTATCAGCAGTGGAGTTTATTGGTCAGCCATTTATTTGGACAAATTAGGAGTCTGCAAAATCAAAAAATTTTGATTTACCAACCGAATTCGAATTAAATTCGAAATTTTGAATTCGGTAATTCAAAATGAAAATCGGAATATCCGATTTCGAATTGGAATTGGAATTTGAAATAGGAAATCGAAATTGGAAATATAATATATATAATATAATATTTTTTAACAATATATGTAATATAAAATTTATATTATATAACATAATAACAATAATACATCTAACAAAAGTTACAAAATAAACTCCAAAAAGGCTGTTAAGCTTTTCATCTCACCTTCTTTCCTTGGCTTATGAGGACTTAGAAATTGCTTAGTGTTGCAATTAAAATAGTTGTAAAATCATAAATGAAAGAGTCAAGTGGGTGATTAGAGTGAGAGGTAGTGAATCACAAGTTGCAAGTAAGAGTTAAGGAAAATACGCTTGAACCGACTGATTGAGGGCTTTATTACCAATAAATGTGAATGAATAAATCGTGATGGGGACCAAGGATCAATTTGTGGCTTTTAATGAGTATTTCTCATTGCTTTTATATTGTGAATGTTTTCTCAATTGATTGTTATTAAATGACCATTGTCCTTGTTTTAATTGCTTGGTTTTGTGTATAGGAACCTCACTGAGTTTTAGCTCACCTCTCTATTCCGTTACATTTGTTTTCCTTGGGGTTTGAGAGCAAGGACGAATGATTAGAGGAAGATTAAACTTTTGTATGTTAGTGTTTAGTTGGTGATTTGAATCTCCTTATGATTGTATATTGTTATTTGTTTTTATTGAAAATTTTGATAAGTGAGGCCCAACGAGTTTCAGACCTGCTGAACTTGCTACGCCCTAGGGGGAAAAAATCACATGGCTGTCTCGTAGCAATTTGCCAATCTCCAGATTTCACCTTCCTTCAGCTAAGAAAGAGCTCAACTGAGAGCCTTCAGCTTTCATCGTTTCTTAGATTCAAGCCATCAAGCTAGCCATCATCAATCTGACAGTTTTTATCTTCAAGCCTGACAGTCTTCATCTTCAAGCCATCATCAGTTAGCCATCATCAACCTTCATCTTCAAGGACAAATTGAGGTACGCGAGTGATTTTACTTAATAGGGGCTATGCTATAATTGCTATTAATCTGTGTTTCTAGTTTATTTTTTTAGGCATTTCATCAAACAGCTTCTGAGTATTCTAGTAGTTGCGAAATTTCAATAAACATGCGCTTATTATGAATGTAAACTATAGCTCTCATAATCGTCAAGGCTATTATTTTTGGGTATAAACTTTCACATCGAATCTTATGAATTTGAATTAATTATAACTTCAAACTTGAAACCCATCCGAAAGAACTCATCTTCAAGTAAATTGAACTTCTTATTTGCTAAAAAATCAATAGTAGTTTGAAGTTTGAACAGAACCAACTAAAACCAATTAACAAGAACATTGTTCATATCAAATGCTCTCATTAGAAATGAACATAGGATAAATAAAATCTGGATATGACTCTAAAATTGTAAAACAAGAGTTAGGATGTGACATGATACATTTAGTAGAGAACTTCAGCAATTATAGGTGGCCATCTAATTTTGACTACTTAAAGAACAAAGGCTATAAAGATAGGGAAATTGTTATCTATAAATTAGTCAATGTAGCATTTGACAAAAAAGAAGTAGTCTAAAGAAAGAGCAAGATTATGAAAGCCTCACAGATACATATGGAATGCTTTTATTGTGACAGTCCCACCTTCCCTTAGGGCGTACCCCAAAGGTTAGCGAACTGCCTGCCCAATTTTCGTCAGGACTGCTAAACCAAAATTCACATTAAGTACTAAAATGCGCAATTTAACTTCCACTCATCAACTCAGAACTGTATACAATGGAGTCACTAACATTCCAAACTTAAAGTACAAACTAGAGTATTCAAACTTATACAAATACATGTGAGGTTTACTAATACAGAGGAGCTTAAAACAAAACAAAACTATAACTAACTCAACTTTTTTCCCAAAAATCACGCTCCCAAATCTTCGCCCCCTGTAAGGAAAACAAATGTCACAAGATGAGTTTTCATCCAATGAGGTATCAAAAGGTCACGCAGTCACAAATCATATAGTCAGAACTTATTCTATCAAATATGTGCATCAAATAGAGGAATAACTAAACACCACAACTTATATAGAGCAGTTCAAGTAAAAGGATACAAGTGACTCTCAAGAGCCAATTTCCCGTTGCATTAACTTGATCCAAACTCGTTGGTACTCTGTCAACGTTTAAAGAAGCAAAAATAATACCCATAGATCTCCACTTTACATTAGTTTCCGTCCATCAAACATATCCCTTACCGGGCCCGAACACCAAACAAAAATAGTGGTGGTAATACTCGAGTATACCAAATATCAGAAAGTTTCAGTATTCAGTGAATCAATAATAGTTTCCTTATGGTTCGTCAATCTACCTCGACCAAACCTTTGTTGGCTCGATTCGATTAACTACCAATGAGATTTGAGCTCAAATTTTACAGTAAGGTCATTGGATATTAGACTCCAAATGACATCAATTCATGCACAAGTAACAGATTTCAATTGCACAGTAAACCAGTCAAACAATCAAGGGAAAATGAGTGTGATAAAGAATGAACTCATCCCATCTAGGATAAACTAAAGCCACAGTCATTCAAATCATAAATTTCAATCACAAGTAAATCGGTTAAACAACTAGTCATGCGAGTGGTACACTCACCAGTTCAAGCAAAATAACATCAAAAGTTCGCCCCCGGGTTATGCCCTTGATCACCAACAAACCCTAAGAACAACCAAGATAAAGTATTATGGTTCAACTATCCAAAGTTTAGGTGAACCAAAGAAAACTCAAGTAACTACTAGTGCAAAGATGCAAATATAGTCTTGCAGTGAAAAGAGAACATTTGGACCTAAGGGACATAAGTAACCAAGGAGTTTCTCATTCTAATTCATGGCTGGAATTTTCAGCAACAAAATAGCTAAAAAGACAACCAACCTCGAGTTTAAAGTGGAACAAATGCAACTAGAAAGCATGCTAGAAGAAACCATCACTTTTCCTCTTATTTTAGACATGATTTTGTCAAAATTTCAGCTTATACACTACCATCGAAGTGCACTTGTGACAGTTCCACCTCTCCCTAAGGCGAACCAAAGGGTTCGGCGGACCGCCTGCCCAACTCTCGCCGGGACTCACTACAGTCCTCAAATAAATTACAATACACATCTCAAATAATGCATCAAATTCTCCATGAATTTACATATCAAGCGAAGCGAATACTAGTTCCCAAGCGTGGAACGTACACATATATCCGATTCAATTCCCAACATTCATATAAGCCCAACTGTTACATAAGATGAATCTAAATTCAAACTGCACATGAGATAATCCATCCAATTACCCGAAGAACTTAATACAAGTGCTTCCTTTGCCTCGAGCCCTGTGGGGAGAAAATTATTTTGGGGTAAGCTAGAAGCTCAGGGAGTGTCCAGTAAAATCAGTAATCAACCAGTTCCACAATAATGCATTTAAATGAGATTATGAATCAATGATCAAATGTACATTTATTGCTCTTGTGAGCCAGTGAAATCCTCGTACTTAAAACTCCAATGCTCAAACAGATCCAGTAACAGTCAAACAGTACAAGGGAGCCATTTGCTCCAAATAAATAGTGGTGGAGACGTTGGTTCCAAGCACAAGATTTTCCAAGAACTCATTGGAGCCAAATCACGTCATGGCACACACACAAACACAAATGATATGCAATCGAGTAACCAATGCAAGAATTAGTTCAAAAAGTAACTTTGAAAATAGTTGTGTAATCACTCACCAACCACAGCTCATGAATCTCATCCATCATAACTTATTGCCTTGCTCAAGTCCAAGCCCTAGATCACAAATATCATGTCAAGCAAAGGGAATTCTAAAATCATCAAGTTCCTATCACCTTTCGGCATTTTAATCACAATTGAAGCTACACTTATCGGATTGAAACAAATCTTAAGGCGTTTCGAAGCCAAGACATATACCAACATTTCTTATGAAGACCTCCAAAGTGAAATCATACATTTTCATGGACAAAAATGACATCTCAGAGAAAAATGGAAAACTGTCCGTGAAACAGGGCCTAAGAGCAGTCAAGGGTATTTCGGTCATTTCACAAGCTACAGTACTCCAATCGATCTGAAATTTTTCAGGTAGATAGCTAACTCATATATCTATAACTTTCATGTTTTGTCCACAAACTGGTTCGGTCTAAAACATGGAGAATTTGGCAGTCCAAGTTGAGTCCAGAAACAAGGTAAAAACTGAAATTACAGTTCTAAACTAATCTTTGCATATAACCATCACTAATATCGATTAAAGGTTAGAAATTTCCACCTTAACACTAGAATAGCTTCTACTAATCACATACATGCCAAAATCCAAGATATAATACTTAGATAAAGTCTAAAAATAAGTGAATATCATCATCCCAACTTCCAATTCATAAGAATCTCCATAAATCATCAAGATCAATAACTTAATCACAAGATTAAAGAACAAAAAGAAGCTTCTAAGGATTATACCTTCCAATCACCTTGAAAACAAGTAAAGCAAAGCCCTTTCTTCTCAAAACACTCCACTCTTACCTTGGTATTACCTTAGACGTGAAGTTAATCGGAGTAGATTTCGAATTTGGAAGAAACCTCTCAAGATTTGGTGAAGGAATCAAAGGAAAGAATGGAGTTTCTCTCTTTATTTTGCTTCTCAAGATGGTCGGTCAGTTTGGAGATGAAGAAAAGTGGGTTTTTGAACCCCAAATATGGTCAAAAAGTGAAGACTTAACCATTAAGGAAACTGAATTACGACAGAATCCGGCTGAATAGGAGGCCGGATTCAAGGCAGCAGCTTGGTCAATTTTTTTTTCAAACAGCCAAGCCAATCCGGCCAAGTATCTGGCCAAGAACTGGCCGGATATGCAGCCGGATTTACTAAGAACACTGTTCACTAGAATTTTTCCTTTTCTTCTTCTTTCGGGCATCACAGCACTCAAGAGATCACAAGTAACCTAAGCCCAAACCAACCCAAAATCACCCCTCTAACATCACTTATTTCACAAGAAAGGAAGTAATACAAATTTCAGCATCACTTCCCCTTATTTTCTTTATTTTTCCGTCCAAACTCAACACTTATATTCATCTCAATCCAACCTCAATCACAACCACAAGTTATAGGTTATAAAGTACACTTGTTTAAGGCCATAAAACAATCCAATATAGCCAATTTATAGCTCAAAAACCAACCACAACAAAGATGAAATTTGAAACCCTGAGCTGAAATTTTCAACTATAAGTTGAAATTTTCTGTAATCAAGCCAAAAGAACATGTAAATGCTAGAAGATTCACATGGAAAAGCTACTAGATCATGGCCAAGCTCAAAGCATCATATTAAAGCTGAAATTTCACCATCAAAGCTGAAATTTTTGAATCACCACTCAAACCATGAAATTTCTCATGAAAATTACCAAAATCAAACCTTAAATCCACTCATAAGCAAGTAATAAAAGAAAAGAGAGCTTTTTGATATAGTTACCTTAATACCCTAAGAAGAAATGAAAATCAAGTGCTTGTTTCTCCCAAATCACTCCACCAAAACCCTTAATCTTCCTTAGATGTCACCTTTTATGGAGTAGTTTGCAAGCTTAAATTGAAAACCAAAGGATTCAATCAAGATTTAGTGGTTGAAGATGAAGGTTTTTCTCTCTTTTCTTCACTCAAAAAGTCAGCCAAAAGGAAAGGGAAAGGTGATAGGATTTTGGCCAATTTTTTGTTAATTAAAGGGTTAAGAAAGGTCTTAGTCAAAGTCAAAGAACCATGGCTTGTGTGACACTTAGCGCTCTAAGGTTAACCCTCATCTCTTTGTCTTCCAAAGTCTAAAATATCTAGCCAACCTCTAATTATCCCTTAACACCTTATAAAATAATATCCCTTTGTACAAAACTCCGCCTAATCTTCAAAAATTTATTACACATACCATATTAGTGGGTCCTACTTCCATAATGCACTTCAAACTTAACATGTACTAACTTATAAAAGAAAAATGATTTAAAAACTTGACTCACTTATAAAAATATCTAGGAAATTAAAGCAATAAAATAAAGTAAAGAAAATATATTCAAAAAATAAAATAAAATCAAGAAATTTTTCGGGTCCTCACATTTATATTCTTGGTGCCTATTCTCGACCCAGCAATTGTTTATAGTTTTGCTATAGTTTATATTCTTATTATGTAAAAATCATATGGAATGCTTTTGATTAATAGAAGTGATCGCACAAACATATCTTCATTTCATTTTCATTTTCTTTTGGATACCAGTAAACATGTCTAACACTTTTGAGGAAAGGGAAGGTTCAAGTGATTCAATGCCACCTTCATGTCCAACTCCTACTTTCAACAGCTGTGAAGAATCTGACCTTGGTGTTAAGAAGAAGAGAGACGAGTACAAGAAAAGGTCACTCGCTTGGGATCATTTTCAACCTCACTACGTCAAAGGTGTTCATCATGCAATATGTAACTACTGTACAAAAATGATAGCTACTGATCTGAAATCTAATGGTACAACTCCTCTCTTATCCCATATTAAATCATGTGAAACGAATCCTGCAAATAAGTATAAGAGGCAAGGTACGTTATGTTTGGGAGAAATTGGTACTCTCAGGGGGATGTTAACAGTGCACTTGTTAATTGGAAGTATGACCCTAATGCAATTAGAAAAATCATTACTTACATGTTGATTGTTGATGAATTGCCATTCAAACATGTGGAAGGTAAAGGATTTCAACATGTCATGAGAACTGCATGTCCTTCTTTTAAAATTCCTTCAAGGTGGATAATTACTAGATATTGCTATCAGTTTTATCTAGATGAAAAAATTAAGTTGAAGAATGTGTTGAGGCATAGTGCTAGTAGAGTTTGCCTTACCACTGATTGTTGGACATCTATCCAGCGAATAAACTATATGTGTTTGACAGCTCACTTTATTGATTGTGATTGGCAATTGAACAAAAGAATTTTAAATTTTTATCCAATTAGTAGTCATAAAGAGAATGAAATTGGGAAGAGTATTGAGAAATGCTTATTAGAATGAGGGATTGATGATGTTTTCATAGTACCAGTTGATAATGTTGCTTCAAATGACTTGACTGTGCAATATTTGGATGAAAAATTGCAAAACTGGGGTAAAGCTATATTAGGGGAAAAATGGATTCATATAAGATGTGTAGCTCACATAATCAATTTGATTGTGATTGATGGCCTAAAAAAATTTGGGGGGTCTATTGATTCCATCCGGATAGCTGTGAGATATATCAAACAATCACTTTCTCATTTGAAGAAGTTCAAGAAATGTGCCGAAATTGAAAAAATTGACTGTAAAAGGTTACTTAATTTAGATGTGGCAATTAGGTGAATCTCAACCTACTTAATGTTAGACAGTGCTCATAGGTTTGAGAGGGCATTTGAGAGGTTTGAGGAGCAAGATTCGTATATGCTGCATGAGCTAGAGCATTTGCCAACAACAGTTGATTGAAAAAGGCAAGATTCTTAACTATATTCTTGGAGAACTTTTATGATCTCACAGTAAATGTATCTGGCTCCAAATATGTGACATCTAATAATCTTATTAATGAGCTTAGTCACATTAATGGCATTCTAAAGGAAATGGCAAAAAGTGATAATCCTAACTTGAATGGAATGGTAAAAACGATGAAGGACAAGTATGATAAGTATTGGGAAAGAGTGAAAAAATGAACATGTTGATTTTCATTACTTACATGCTTGATCCTAGAACAAAGTTTGAGTATTTTGAATTCATTGCTTGTAAAATGTATGGTGATACCGAGAGTACCGTTATGGCTCGCCTAGCCAAAGATGCAATGTATGAATTGTTTGATGAGTACAAAACACTCAATACTGCTACTGGATTAACACCTATTTCTCAATCCTCCACTTCTTCACTTTCTAGTTGATCTGAAAATAGCAACTCTTCTTTTGATGGAGAAATCTCCAAAAAAAATAAATGATAGATACAGAATTGAGTTTAAGAAAAAAAAAGTTGAACTTGAAGGAAAGAATGCTAAATCTGAACTTGACAAATATTTGAGTGAGGATTGTGAGGATGAGGATCCCCAGTTAGATATCTTGAATTGGTGGAAAGATAATTGGGGGTGTTTTTGAAAAATTTTACTGTAACAGAGTTTTTAGAGTATATTTTGGAATATTTTTAGAAAATATTTTGGAATATTTAAGAGTAGTATAGTTTTTAAAATATATTTTGGAATATTTTTCAAACATTAAAAAAAATTTAGACTACTTTTTAGAGTACCTTTTAGAGTACTTTTTAAAAATTTTTGTAGTATTTGAAAAACTAGTTTTTGAGAAAATGAAGAATCCAAACAGAGCGAATAGTTTTCGGTTGCCAATACTTTAACAAATGACTCGTGATGTGTTGGTTGTCCTAGTCTCTATAGTTGCTTCCGAATCTGCCTTTAGTACCAGGGACGTGTTCTTGACCTATTCAGAAGTTCTTTAACTCCAAAAATTGTGCAAGCCTTGATTTGTGCTCAAGACTGGTTTCGGGCATTGGACAAGGAGTTGAATGTAGAAGAAAAATTGGAGGACCTTAAGAAATTTGAATATGGTAAATTATCTTCTTTCTTATTTACAAACTTGAAATATTTTTTCTATTCATAAATGCTATTAAGGTACTTCATTCCTTTTTCTTTCTTGAATAATAGGTTTGATCAAAAGAGGTGTAGAATCCACAATTGTTAATCTTTGAATTCTCCAGTGGTGATTTGGAGTATAGAAATTGAAGTTTGAGTGGTTAGACCTATCCCTCGATCCCTTGGAAGTTGCAAATTTGAAGTGGTGTTTTACACTTATGATTTATTTGAAATAGTTGCTGCCTTATTTGTGTGAAATTTGGACTGAAATTGTTGCTAACATTTGTATTCTTTGACATTTGATATTTGTTTTGTATTTTGATTCTAGATTATGACGAATGGTTGTATAAGTATTGTGACGAATGGTCGTATTTCATTCTCGTATGAAGTGGCTATGACTTGTGAGAAGTTATTAAAAAAAAGAAAAGAAAAAGGGAAAACAGGTTTTTGAATTCGGTAAATTTGTAATTTACCGAATTTTGCATTGAATTCGGAATCGAATTCAAAATTGGAATTGGTCAATTTGAATTTGAAATCGGTCGGTGATTTCTATGTCAAAATTTCGAAAAATTCCAATTTCAAACTTCAAATTTACCAATTTCGAATTCGTTGCATACCCCTAAGACAAATGGTTCCATATGGCAACGAATCGACCTTGCTCTGGTTAATGTTCGGTAGATAGATTGCTATCCTATTACGAAAGTTATACACATGGCCCGTGGACATTCAGATCATCTCCCCTTTTGATTAAATGTAGGGATGGAAGAGTGAGAAGATCATCTTTTCATTTTCTCAACATCTGGAGTAATCATTATTAATTTACAGACGTTGTCTCAGAAAAATGGATACAGCCGGTGCCTGGGGTAGGCATGTTAGGCTTTTACCCAAAACTCAAGCAGGTTTGTAGGTGGTTGCGGTCCTAGAATCATGAGGTTTTTAGGAATATTTTCTATAGGGTCAAGACAGCTGAGGAAAGTTTAGGGAGGTAGAGTTTGATTCAAATAAGGATGACCTCATCAAGTTGCGGCTACATGAGGTTTGGGCATTATTCTCTTGCGAACTATCAGTTGAGTGCTCCTACTGGCATTAAAAGGCAAATGTTAGATGATTGAAGGAAGGGGATGCTAACATGGCCTTCTTTCATGGGATAGTAAAGCGGAGAAGAAATACAAATTTCATTTCTCGAATCAAAATGGATGATGGTTCGTGGGTGGATTCTCTGGACCTTATTCAAGCATTAGCTATATCCTTTTATTCATAACTATTTGCTTCGGAGTGTTGGCCAAGTCCTTCTCAATTTACTTTTCAGGTCCCTACAGTACAGGAAGTAGATAATGAAATGTTGATGGCTCTGCCTTTTGTGAAGGAATTAAAAGAGACAGTTTTCTCAATAGACGTTTATAGTGCTCTAGGGCCAAATGGGTTTGGGATTAGCTTTTACCAGTCATGTTGGGATATAATCCATGAAGATTTCCTACGGCGGTTCATGATTTTTTCAGAGAGATAGAACAATCCAAGTGTTGGTCCAATGCATTTCTAGTCCTTCTTCCAAAAGTCGAGGGAGCTTTTCAGTGGAAGGATTTTTGATCAATCAGTCTATGCAATGTGTCCTCCAAAGTTATTTCTAACATTCTAGCCAACCGTGTTAACAGACTGCTTCCTTCCGTTATTTCCCCATGGCAATCAGGTTTTGTATTGGGTAGAGGTATCGTGGATAACGCGTTGCTAGCTCAGGAGTTGGTCTTGGACATAGATAGACGTTTGAACAATCCAAATCTCATCTTAAACTCGATATGGAGAAAGCTTATGATCGGGTGGAATGGTCTTTTCTTAATTCCATGTTGCGAAAATTTGGTTTCAATGAATGAGTTGTAGATTTATTTTTTCGAAGGTTTGCAAACTCATGGTTCTCAATTTTGATTAATGGTGAATCGTCTGGGTTTTTTAAATCAATGGGAGGGGTGATAGAAGGGGATCCCTTATCTCCTGCCCTCTTCTTGTTTGTTGTGGAGTTTCTAGGATGGGAGTTTCATCAATTGTTCTTGGAGGATGAGCAAAGGTTTTATGTGTTGGCAGAGGTAGGGTTCCCTATCTAGCTTTTGCTAATGATACCATCGTCTTTACTAGATGCTCTGAGAACTGTTTAAAAGTGGTCCGTGATTTCCTGGGGATGTATCAATCTTGTTCGGGACAAAAAAGTCAATGTTGGTAAAAGTTCCTTTGTATGTTACAATCGAGCAATGGATCTGCACCTGGCCATGGTATCGTCTATCTTGGGGTTTCACCAACAATCTTTTCCCATGACCTATTTAGGTATTCTATTGGTGAAGGGATGACTCAATTGTAGTATTTTTGACGGTCTTCTTTCCAAATTTTGACAACATCTCTTCATTGGAGTTCCAAGTTGCTCAGTATGGGGGTAAAATTGTTCTTATCCGGCATGTATTGAGCTCTCTCCCAATGTATTTGTTACAAATGATTCACCCTCCTAAGGCAGTTTTGGTGTCCCTTGGAAAAATTTGCAACTCTTTGTGGGATCATGATGGAACCTCAAAGTAGTTGCATTGGGCTGCTTGGGATAAGTTATGCTACCCCCAACAGGAGGGGGGCTGGGGTTTCACTCCTTCTCGGATGTTTCGCGCCCCTTTGCATGTAAATTGTGGTGGCGACTAAGGAAGAATGAGATGGTCTGGTCCAAGTTTATGCACCAGAAATACATTCGAGTACACCCTTCTATGATGGTTATTGAGAGACCCTTCGCTCTTTGGAAACGTCTATAGGATATTTGTCACACAGCAGAAAGTTAGATTTGTTGGTCTTTAGGCGGGGGATTAGTTGATTTTTGGTATGACTCTTGGTGTTTTGATTAATCTTCGGTTAAGCTTATAATGGCGGGAGATGTCCCTCATATGCTGGTGGGAGAATTCTATGATTCTCAGGGGTGGAATGAGTAGCGACTTCGTCAATGGTTGTCACCTTCTCAAGTTGCGTGCATCTTGTAGATTCCCTTTTCCAGGAATCAAGAGGATCGAATGGTATAGTTCCTCTCATTCTCTGGGGATTTCTTTGTTTCTTCAGTTTGGGAGGTGTTTCGTCATAAGAGGAACTACTCGTTGGTTGACAAGTTAGTTTGGACCTCCATCACTTCCTTAAAGATTTCCTTTTTCGTCTAGCGTTTGTTACGACAATGGCTCCCTGTTGATGAATTAATCCAAAAATGAGGTGTGGTGCTAGCGTCAAGGTGTTGTTGCTGTGGGGCGAAGGTTGAATCAATTAAGCATCTATTTGTGAGTGGCCCATTGGCGATGGCAGTCTGGCCTTTCTTTGCTCAACAATTTGGTATATTGAATTTGAGGTGCAGGGGGGTGTTGTTGATGTTGTTAACATAGTTTTCATCACAGTTCCATTACTAAGGATCATGTGAGGACTATGGTCCATTTGATCATTCTCTGGTTTATATGGAAAGGCCGAAATCGAAACAGCTATGAAGGGGACCTTTTGTGGCTTCTGATGTTATTGAATAAGTTGATTGGTTCATGAAACAATTAGAAGCAGCCAAGTTGTTCGAGGTTGCGTATGTCACAGGTGATCAGGATCATCCATGGGGTAGGCTGGCTTGGATGTGTCAGAAACAATGGCATTTAGTGGCTGTGGCCTGGTCGCCTCCACCATCTAACTCTATCAAACTGAATACGAATGGGAGTGTCTCTACTGCGGGGGCATTTGGTGGAGAAGTTTTGAATTCTCATGAGGGTAAGCTACTTTTTACCTTTTATAAGGAGTATGGGGAAGTGGACGTACTCATGGCAGAAACTTTATCCTTATGATCGAGTCTACAATTTTGCTAGGAGTAGGGCCTCAGACACTTTGAGGTAGTGGTGGATTCGATGGCTCTGGTCTCACTTGTTAAGTCTCATACGTTAGGTAGGTGGCTTTTATGTAACATTTTGTGAGCTGTCCGAGATTTGATACAAGGATTGGGGATCTCATTGAAGCACATTTTTCGTGAAACTAATTCAACTACTGACTCGTTAGCTATGGCTTAACTAGGGTGTGACAGGATTTTTTATTCGGTTTCTTCACTTTCATACAAAACTAAGGTTGCGCTAGTTCTTGACGCTCGTTCTTTCCCTTGTCTTAAGTGTTGTTAGTTTCTTTATTACCTGCAATGGCTTTCTCAGGTTCTCTGTAATGTTATTTGTGGTGGAATAAATTGAGGGGTGGCGTCCTCCCTTTTTTCTATATTAAAAAAAATAGCAACTATTCCAAATAATCTCCTAAGCGCAATAATACCCCACAACCAGATAGGACCACCCCTAGACAATCTATCTGAGATGAAAACGAGTGAAGGATGCCAGCTTGGGTGTATGCCATAGATAGACAATATAACCTAGAATGCTCTAAAGTGGTTGAAGATACGATCCTCGTATTTCATTAGTTGGTTAGAATTTTGATTGATCTTGATTCGATTCATTCATTCGTGGCTCTTGATTTTATGTGTGGGATTAATAGAAAACCTAAAAAGTTATCACACTATTTAGAAGTTAGAATGCCTACGAGCAAACATTGCTTGTTGACTGATACTATCTATAAAAATTATGAGATATGGATTGGGGAGAGAAAACTTTTGGTAGACCTTGTAACCCTACCCATTCGGAATTATGATGTCATCCTAAGTATGGATTGTTTAGCTAGATATCACACCCAATTGAATTGTAGAACTAAATTAGTTAAATTTTGTAGACCTGGGAAAGCAACCCTAAGATTGGATGTGAAGGGTATATTAGCTTCCTATGCCCTTATTTCGGGGATCCAACTTAGAAAATTATTGAGTAAAGGAGCACAAGGTTTACTTTTTTAATTAACACTCCAGAAGACAAGGTAAAAGTTGAGGATGTGTCAGTGGTAAGAGACTATCCAAATGTTTTTTCTGAGCATTTAATATCATTGCCTCCTGAAAGAGAAGTATAATTTAAAATTGAATTGATGCCTGAAACAAACCTTATTTCTAAAACACCTTATTGAATGGCGCAACTGAACCTAAGAAGTTAAAGATACAGTCGCATGATTTGTTGAAATGAAATTTTATATGACCAAGTGTATCCCCATGAAGAACACCAACATTGTTTGTCAAAAAGAAAAATGGAGGGTTGAGACTGTGTATAAATTATCAAGGTTTAAGTAATGTTACAGTAAAAAATAAATATCTCTTGCCACATATTGATGAATTATTTGATTAATTTTAAGGAGTTGTGGTATTTTCTGAAGTAGACCACAGGTAAGGATATTATCAACTACGAATTAAGAAGGAAAATGTACCTAAAATTGTGAGAACCTCGAAAATATGCCTACAGATATATATATACGTATAAAAATAAAGGTGTACTTACGTATTGCCTTTGCATCTTTGACTTGTAAGAAATCCTACTCCTAACCTTATTCATTCTTAAACAACCAAGGGTAAAGTATATATATATATATAAATACATAATATAAAATATATGTATTGCACCTGCATTTTTAAACTGTTAATAAACTTCATATTTCTCTTTATTTGATTTTAATTAAGTACGTAAAAGTAGTTTTATGCTACAAACAGCTTAATTGTGCAAAATATTAAAATTATTTGATTCCTGCCATTATAAATTAACACTTTTTGGCGTAAATTATTTTAATGCCTTGAGGTTAATTCTTTGAGTTCCGATAGCCAAGTCTAAGCGTTAATAATATTAAGTGTTAGCGAAAATCCTTTACAATTACATACAGAACATTAAAATCTCGATAATTGAACCTTTGCAAGAATAAAATACTGGTAGGCTAACAAATTTCATTTGAAGTAAAAATGTTGGAATTAGCTTATAAATGAGAACCCTGAAAAATATATATATATAAACCAGTGCATATTTCATTTGCATCTCTTTTATTCCTTAATAAATTCCAGCATCACTGTCACTTGTTTCCAAATAAGTTCGTAAAAACACCTTTCATGTGACAAATAATATAATTTTCCTAAGTTATGAATTTTCTTGATTTTGCTAGACAAAATTAATACATCTGGAGTTAGAATAATTTATCGCCTTAAAACAAAATGCTAAAATACTTAGTTTTCTTTATGTTGAAAATTACTGCTACCTGAGTAGATTAATTATATAAAATTTCTTGAATTCCAATAGTTAATTCTAATCAGTGAATAACGTTAAATACTAATAAGAATGTTCACTTTAAGACAAAGCCAATAAATTTTAGATAAACATGATACAAGTATACTAAACATACTTAAGACGTAAAATTTCGATAATTAAAGTCTTGCAAGATCAGTGTATAACTCGATGTTTAAATCACACTTGGGGATAATTTTTGGAATTAAGTTAGAACTAAGGTCTTGAGTGGAGATTAGGAAGAGACGTGAAAAGACTAAAACACCCTCCATACTATCTCAAAATAACCATGCAATTCCAAAACCAAATTGTCGGACAACCTTATGCTCTACCTCTCCATTCGGCCAATCACCAAAGAGCCAACTCTTCCATTTCTGCCAAACACCATTCTTTGTTCCACTCCAACACTCAACTTCCCAACCGTGCACTAATTCACCTCAGACCACACCCCAAACTCACCACAACACTCTGCCTTGTTATCATCGACGACTGAGATAGAGAGGGAGAGACTGTTTTGCACTCTGCAATCCGAGAGGGAAGAAAAGAAAGGAAGTCGCACGAGCTGCAACACTTCCAAATTTCTATCCGTGAGCTAGAGTGAAACCAGAGAGGGACTTGTGATTCGGTCTGTCTTCCATCCGTGAGCTGGTGCCGAGCTTGAGACTAGAGTTCCTTCATCCAGCCGCAAGCCAGAGCAAGGGAGAGAGGAAGAGAGAGCTAGCGGTCTGCATTTTTTTTTTTTTCTGGACAGCCGAGAGTGAGAATTGCTGCAGCTGCTAGTAGTGTGTTTTAGGCTTCAAGCTAAGGTAAATCCTGGACTTAGCTGAATTGTTTACGGGTTGATGAAGCTGTCTAAACGCATGCATGTGGGTTTGTGAGGTTAGATGAGGAATTGAGACTTAAGAAATTTGTTATGCGAAAGAATAATTTCTGCCGAGAACTTGTCTTGAAAAATGCAGTTTTATTTGGGTTAATTTTGTTTCTCTAAACTTATAGCTATGTTTAACTAAGTGGAAATGAGATGATTAAGACCATGCATGTTGATTTGTGCATTCGGATGATGTTGTTAAAGCATAAAAAAAAATTCTGTTTTGGAAGATATGGTTTAGCCGAGAAACTGGTTTGGAAAGGCAGCTTTAATGTTGTTTCCCTAAAGTAATTTGAGCATGCAGTGGTGAATAACTAATTAAATCTTGGATGACTAATACGATCAGGGCCTTGCATGATAATTTTATGTAGTTGGATGATGAATTAAAGAGCTTAGGAAAATTCTGTTTTGATGAAAAGTTTCTGCCGAGAGTCTGCCTTGAATAATGTAGCTCCATTTGATTTAATCTTGTTGCTTTGAGCCCATAACCATAACTAACTAGCTAATAACAAGATAATTGAGCTTTGCATGTGGCTAATTAGTTGGGTTAGAACCGAAATAAAATCACAATGCAATCAGTCTTCATGCCATAGCAACCGAGGTTTGAAGCTGGAAATTTCTGAAAATTTTGGAGGATTTTTGTTGTTAATCGAAAGTAATTCCTGAGCTAGATACGCTAATAAACTAGTTAAGTGTTTACATGCCGAATTTGAGCTCCTAACACCTCAACTTAGCCAAGGAAATCTGGTTTTAGAACCATTGTTATGCTGGAAATTTTGAGAAAAAGCCGTGAGTTAAACCTGGAAATTTTGGGGTTTGTAATCATGGTTTAAATTCAACTCTTGAACTGGAAATGTTCATTGTTTAGCTAAGTAATTGCATGAGGAATGAGAGTTTAGTAGCATGCTTTAGCCAAGGAAATAAAATGAAAACAGAAAATTTATGCATGCAACTTCATCCATGACTAGCTGGACAAATTCCTGGATTTTTGGGATGTTTGTAGTTGTTAATTGAATCTGATTTTGACCGAGAGATGTTAATTACCTAGCTAAGTGTTTGCATGTTGAATTTGAGTAACGGATACCCTGTTTTGGCCAAGGAAAAGTTGGAGTTAAGAACATACAATTGCTGGAAATTTCTTTGTGAACTGCCGTGAATTTGAACCTGGAAATTTTGAAGATTATAACAGTTGTTTAAATTCAACTCTTGAACTGGAAATGTTCATTGTTTAGCTAAGAAATCGTATGATGAAGTTGAGAGCTTAATAGCATGTCTTAGCCAAGGAAATTTTGAATTTATAAACAACGAAGTGCTGGAAATTTGTTTCGTGGTATCCGAAGGTTGAGTTGGAGTTTTAGCTCGGTTGTGAAATTATTTTGTGAAGCATAATGATTGGAAATGCCTGGAATATGCTGTTTTAAAATTTTATAAGACATGCAGATGCGAAACACTCGAATTGTGGGTGAATTGCCAATTGATGATTGTCATACTTAGCTGATGACAGATTAGCATATATATGATTTCTTGGCTGAACCATTTACTGGAATTAAGCGTTATTTGCCTTGGTATATGCTGGTATGAATGTCATACTTAAATGTACGGATGGTTTGAATAAAAGTCTTATGGTCTTAAAAGAGAAAAAGGAGTTTTTCACAAGTGAAAAATGAATTTCCAGATTTTCGGATTTCACTGACCAGTCTCAGTAAAATGCTTATATCTTGGTGTAGGAAAATCCGATTAAGGTGCCGTCAGTGGCATTTGAAACTAGATGCATGGGCCTTTGTTCTGTAGAAATTTCATATTTTTCCTCCATGTGTACTGCTGTCCGTGACTCCTCAAAGTAGGCTGCCCTGCTTGAATGTCCTGTTTCTTCATGGAACTGAATTTTTACTTGGAGCGAACATCTAGCCTATTTGTGATTTGAATTCCTGATTGAATTGTGGTTGGAAGTGACTGATGGTTGTCAAGGGCTAATGATTGATGAAGCCCTTGGCCATTTGAATGATTTTATAAATATTAAAGAGTGATGAACTTTGATTGCTGGAATTTCTTGAAGGCCTTACCTTCATTTTTGTTTTAGTTAAGATGTGATATGAGCTTGCCAAAACCAAGTGCTAATGATTGACGAAGCCTTGGTTATTCGTTTTATTCTTGATCAGAATTGAATCTGTTGAAACCTAGGGCTAATGATTGACGAAGCCCTAGTGAGATTTCTATTTGAAATGTGAGTTGGTTATATTGACAAATCTGAAATATTATGTGCTTGTAAATCGAAATCGTAAGGAATCCGTTTTGGTCTTGTGCACTTGAGGAAGTTTTAAGCAAGCTATTTAAATATATCTTCACTCTAGTATGGTTCGATAAAACTTAGCACTGTATGTTAAAGTTAGAAATTTCGTGTAGGGATTTTCTAAACCTTGCCAACTCGATATCTCTCCTTTAAGCGTAAACTAGCCTTATTACTTTTAGAAAATGATTTCACTAGTTTTAAAACCCTAAGTCTTGATCTATTTCCTTTTCTTTCCTTAAAATTGTCCCTGGCTAATTGTCTAGAGGAAAATTTCCAAAATACAAGATTTTAGTGGCTTTAACTAAAAATAGCTGAAAACTTCCTCGGCAAGAAAACTTATTCTAAATAAAATAGTACTAGCCGCACTCGTATAGAGAAAAATATTTTTAAGGAAAGCCATATAAAACATTTCCTACTTTTACTAAATTTCAATCCTAAGTGGATGGTCGAATTGTTTCAAGAAAATAATACTAGTTACCCTTTTCTAAGGAAAAATATCTCAAGGAAAACTATAAGAAACATTTCTACTACTTTTGTCAAGTTTCAACCTAAGTAGATTCTTGAATTTACTATGGGAAAGTAAACTAGTAATATATTAGATAAACCTCGATGTGTATAAGCTTGAAAACTGAATAGAAACTTATAGTTTCAAAATTTGGTATTCTAGGATATTGCGAGGACGCGGAATTCGATTCCCAACTTGATATCTGAACTTCACTCTTGGTGAGTGTCCCTGCCTGTTCTATCCTACTTGAATTAAAGTGCTTTCTTGACTCGATATGTGATAATTTGCAAAACTAGTTTTTGATCCATCGAAGTGAGCAGTGTGTACTTTATCGCACTAGCCGTTCGAGTGGTGACTTGCGTGAATCATTTTCTCGTGAATCCATGAATCTAAATGTAGTTACGTCGTTGGGTGAATCCCTCGACGCGTGAATCTAACTACCATAAATCTAAATGTAGTTACGTCGTTGGGTGAATCCCTCGACGCGTGAATCTAACTACAATAATGTCGTTGGGTGAATCCCTCGACCAATCATCTACGGGTATATCTCGAGTATACTGCGTCCTTAGTCGACGTTCGGGCCCGGGACAGGGGTATGAATGGTGACGGGTTAGGATTAAAATGAGTGGATCTACATGGACTATAAGTAGTGAGAGTTGACGGAGGGTCAACTACGATGAATGGTGATCAAGCGAGGAAAATGGCTCCTGAGAGCCCCTGTATCCTACCTTGTGCTGTTAAACGCTTTCCTAACTGTTCAATTTGGTTAAGTTATTACTCGCTGTTTGATTTACGTGACTGCATGTTTTGGGGCACCACTGAGTTTTAGCTCACCCCACGTTTATTTGTTTTCCTTGACAGGTTCTGGAAACTGAAAGCCTTGAACTTACTTATGTTTCTTTTCTTTTGGATGTAATGGATATTACGGCTATTGTGTGGGTTGTATTATGCTTCAACTTGAATTATGTACTTTTGTTTTAGATTGCCACTTGAAGCTGGAAAAGTGTAAAATCTAATTTCGATATCTGGTTTGTATGAATTTTATTTGTATATCCGAATTGCACGACCCTATTCCCTGGTTGCAACGCATGGGATGTTTAGGAGCCGTTGACTGGCTGTTTTAAATCACTGCTATCTCTGAAGTTAATGTGGTTTAGTGATTGACTTTTTTTTTTTAGGGAAGCGATATTGTAATAGTTTAGGTTATTCTTTGGAAGGATTCGGGTTAGTGTGCGTGCGTGAGGCCTGGCGAGAGCTGGGCAGACGGCCCGCCAACCCTCTGGTTCGCCTTAGGGGGAAGTGAGGTCGCCACAAAAATGACCTTTAATACTTGATATGGATATTATGAGTTTGTAGTGACGTCTTTTGGACTAACTAATGCCCCATTAGCATTTATGGATTTAATGCATCGGATTTCTAGGCCATACTTGGATCAATATATGGTGATATTTATCGATGATATTTTGGTATATTCAAAAATTTAGGAGGAACATGAGCAACATTTGAGAATAATATTGTAAACTCTAAAAGAGTATCAGTTGTATGCTAAACTCAGTAATGTGAATTTCGGTTGGAGAAAGTGTCATTTCTAGGGCATATCATTTTTAAGGAGGGAATCACTGTGGATTCAACTAAGATAGAGGCTATCGTTAATTGAAAACGGCTAGAAAATCCTCCTAAAATCCATAGTTTTTTGGGTTTAGCAGAGCACTATCATCTATATATTCAGGACTTATCTAAAATTGTTGGACCTCTAACCAAATTGATCTAAAACATGTTTAGTTTTTATGGGATGCGAAGTGTGAAGCTAGTTTTCAAGAATTCAAAAAACAGTTGAATATGGCACCTATTTTGGCACTATCGAATGGGAAGGATAGTTTTGCAGTATATACAGATGCATCCCGAGAAGGATTAGGGTGTGCACTGATGCAAGGAGGAAAAGTAATTGCGTATGCCTCCCGAAAACTAAAACCCTATGAACAAAACTACCTAACGCATGATCTGGAGTTAGTTGCTGTCATGTTTGCTCTGAAAAAATGGAGAAATTACTTGTATCGAGTGACTTTTAAAATATATACTGATCATAAAAGTCTTAAATACTTGTTTTCTCAAAAAAGATTTGAACCTGTGTCAACGGTGGTGGATGGAATTCTTAGCGAATTATGAATGTACCATTAATTACCATTTTGGAAGAGCCAATATAGTGGTGGATCTTCTTAGTAGAAAAGTTCAAATGGTAAGAATGATGGTTAAAGAATGAGACTTGTTGGAAGAAATTAGTACATGGAATTCTCTACTCAATTGTCAAAAAGTAATTTTTGAAAATATTATTGTACAACCTTTGCTGCTCGTATTAAGGATGCACAAAAGCGAAATCCTACTTTGCAAAAATGGCAAGAGAAGGTCTAAGGATGACAGTTACCTGACTATGGTATATGGACTGAAAGAGTACTAACATTTCAGAATCAAATAATTATACCAAAAAATGAAGGGTTGAAATGAGAAATACTAGAGAAAACTCACTGTTCCAAATATACGGTGCATTCTGATAGTAACAAAATGCACCAAGGTTTGAAATGGTTATACTGTTGGGATAATATGAAGAAAGAATTTATTCAATATGTTCAAACCTGTCTTACTTGTCAGCAAGTTAAAACAGAATATCTAAAACTAGCAGGAGTATTGCAACTCTTAGAAGTACCGAAGTGAAAATAGGAGCATGTTACTGTGAATTTTGTATTAGAATTTTCACGTACCTAAAAAGGCCATGAAGGAATTTAGGTCATAATTGATCGATTAACCAAATCAGCAAACTTCTTGTCTGTGAACATGAGATATTCCCTTGAGAAATTAGTCAAATTGTATTTAGATGAGATTGTTAGGCTATGTGGAATACTTGTGAGTATAATTTTGAATAGAGATATCTGATTTGTATCTCGATTATGGCAACAAATGTAAACTGCTTTGGGCACTAAACTAAGTTTTAGTACAACCTATCATCCACAGACTCATAGACAGTCCGAAAGAACTATTCAGACTCTTGAACATATGTTAAGGTCGTGTGTGATGGGTTTTGGAGGAAATTGGGATCAGCAGGTGACACTAATTGAGTTTGCCTATAATAACAACTGTCGCGCCCCACTTTTTGAATGGTGTGGAAGTAGTGTGTGGGATATGTATGTGAACGTATGTGAAAATGAAAATAAAAGGCCGTGGGACTTGAAAATGCGACGGTTTGGCCAAACAAAGTTCAAAAAGGGTTTTGAATAGAAAACGGAGTCGCCACTTGGTATAGAGTTAGGGTGTACCAAGTCACCCAAAAAGTGATTTTTGGAAAGAAAAGTAAACAAACCCTTTTTGAAGAATTTTTAGGTCTACGTAACCAAAGAAAGGGATCGGGGGTCACATTTGATAAGGGAGAAGGCAAAGGCAAAACCTAAGGCACTCCCTTACCCTAGCCAAAGCTAGTTGCGTGACTTAGCCCTTCTTTTCCCAATTTCTCTACCCAAAGTATGTGTTGCATGTTGGATATGACTAATGGATATAAAAAAAAATGCAATCCTAAACCTAAAATGTCTCGTATGAGGTTTTTTGGTCCCAATCACATGAGTTGTGATATCCAATAAGGAAAACTCTCATAGAGGTCACGGGTAATGCAAATGAAGACCCAAATATGAGTGCAAGTGTGAAAGTGTAAGAAAAGTGCATGTGTGCCCATTGAGAAAATAAAAGTGTTTGTGTGCAAGTGGATGAAAATATAGTATAATGGTAGTAAGTGCATATAAGTGCAATTGGGTGCAATTTGTGAGGTAGAAAATAAATGATAAAAGAAGAATGTGCAAACATGGCATGTGGATTGAGAAAAATATAATTTGTGAGAAAATGTGGATAAAAGAGTGAGGAAGTGATATGATAAGAATGAGAGTGCATGAACCTAGATGTATGCATCAAGTCGGGTACGGGAATAACTCCTAATTTCACGACTTTAATTTTCCCTTTAATTAGAAGGAAGAACTAGCGTGCTAAGGCTATTTTGTAGCCACACTCGCTCGTTTCCCTTATCGAAAGGGGACTCTCAAGCAAATGTACCCTATAACTAGTATGAGGATGCAAAAACCTAAAATGAAGGGGAAAGGATTGAAGGAGCATGCCAAATGCTAAAAAACTACGAAAAATGCATGAAATGTAGTGAAACATGCAAATGTGTACTAACAAGAAGAGATACCTAAGGGTCTAGCATTGGACTAACCCATATCTAGGAATTCCTACTAGCATTGGACTAGTGGAAAACGGAGCAATGAGCCACAACTAGCGTTGGACTAGTGTGGTGACGTGCATTCATCCATCAAGTTCATCTACGACTATAGAAAGCAAGTAGACATGCCAATCACCTATAAACACGTAGCACATAACACTTAGCATGCTCGACTAAATGCAAGAGCCTAATAAAGCAACTTAACACGTAGCAACAAAAACAAGCAATCAAGCTAATGAACCTATTACATTCGCTAACTAAAACAAATGGGGAAGAGGGAAAGTGGATAAGAATGCTCGCCAAGCCCTATCTATTACAAGCCAAGAGGTGTACACATACCCCATAAATAAATAAAAGAATGACTTAATAAAAGCGAAAGTAAATGAAATAAATGAAAGGAATTAAGGAAAAGCAAGGAAAGCAAAGTAGACATGCAATTCTCACTTAGCACGTTGGATCACATAGGGGAGAAACAAAAAAAGGATAAAGAAGTTATACCTCCCTTGAATTCGGGGCCCTAATGACATGAAATCGCTTATTTGCCCTCCAAAATACAAGAAAAGGTCAAGGCATCTCAAATAATCACATTAATACGAAATTGAATCATTAAATGCATTTAAATGCCTAAACAGCCCATATTCATAAGATTAGGGTCCAATTGAAAGGAAAAGAAAGTTCGAGGAAGCAAATTGATTGATTTTTCCAATTATTTGGGCCATAGTGAAACAACAAGAGACTTGGGGTTTAAAGGCAAATTTTTTTTTTTTAAAATATCGCCTACAACAAGAAGCATTCTTGGTGAAGCTTTCTACATCCAGAACATTATCGCAACTTCCATTTTCATAAGCAGCTTATCAATCTCAACACAATTTTCGATCAAAACTTTTCAACCCAAACATCTAAAACTTAATCTTAAGCAACATGACATACAATTTCAACATCCGAACAAACCAAAACATAAAAGGGAAATCACGCAAGCACTGGAGAATTTTATGCAAAAGGTTCGACCATTCTAATTTATTCATTTTCCAACAAAGCGTTTGATCATAGTTCAAGTATTGCAAATTCCAAACATACAACTCATCACCAAATCCTTCCATTTCTTTCCCTTCGATACCAGATTAGGCATGCCACTCAAGTGTAAAGATCCAAAGAGCAGCCACGGAGAAGAAAACAACACACAGAAAAAATGTAGCAGGTTTTTGCTTTGCTGCGAATTTTGCAGCTTCAACTCGCGTATGTTAAATGTTGAAAAACATTGCATTAAACTCCCCATTTATCCACCAAACTCACGCTCATATTCCTTACCATCCGGTGTATCAAACCCAGCAAAAATTACAAAGCAAAAGCTGCACTTTCGGATTCATGAATACCATTTATTCTCATTCAAACATAAAATACAAAGACTTGAGACAAGGTAGAGGGAAGATCTAGCAGGCTTTCGAACTCAAGAAATGCAACAAGATGATCTGAAAAAAACATGCTAACATTTGAAGAACAAAACTGCTGCAACTCTCTCGATTTCTTATTCAACAACCAGGAAGCTTGTGATGGTTTTAAACAAAGCTTCGAACTCAAACAATCGCCAAATTTCATAAGACCGTCATCCAACACAAGTTTGAACATACAATCCAAGGAAATCTAAGATAGAGTGGAGCTGAAAAATATAAATTTCTAAACAAAAATTCAGGCAGCTTGGTCGAAGTTTTCTGAAGCTACGGAAGTCCACCTACCCGGCAACCATTTGAACACATAACACAGATTTGGACAGAATTCCTCAACTCAAACATCAAACATCGAATTTTGTCTCCCGCATACAAGCATTAGGTAACGAAACATACGGCAAACCCAAACAGATGGCTGGACATCGATGAAAAATATTTGATGAAAAGTATGCCCAATAAGCTAACATCAATTACCATTTCCGCTTTCTTTGCGATCAGAGCAATACCAGAAATCCGGTTTCAATTTCTAATCACTCACGACACCCCCTATCGATTTCAGGAGATCAATTCGGGTTCATACAAAAGAAGATCAAAGCAGAAATATGCGAAAATGGGCACATCAGAGCCCTCCAAACTCTGTTTTTCATAATATCATGACAAACATTGAATCTTGCTGTCCACTTCTTTACACGCAAAGTGCAGGTGAATTATTTATCAAATAGAATTTCCACTCAAGCAATCCATCGAACAGGTGAAGGGTATTAAAATCTTACAAGATTCCTGCTCAAATTGAAGTTATGACCAGCCCCAAAAATGATCAAAAATCAAAGCATTCAGCTCCATCAATGTACAAAACCCGTATGTTCTCAAAATTAGGAACAATTAACATAAAAATCTGCCATAGCAGCCCACGACATATATGTTGTAAAAAACGTAAGGAAAAGAGCGACTTACAGTGACCTCTTGCGATGAGGATTCGTGGATGACGGCGGATTCCGGTGGTGGCAGTGGCGGTTCCAGTGAGCGGCGGCGGCCACAAGCTTCAATTCCTCCGCTGCTTTCCTCTTCAATCCCTGGCCGCTTGTTTTTCCTTTTCGCCGAGAGCCCTCATGTTTCTTTCTTTCTTCTGTTTCTTTTTAGCCTCCGACGAAAACACTCTTCTTCCTTTTCTTCTCTGATTTTCCCCTCGGTTCCTTCTTATCCGCCACCCCCCTTGGCTTTTCTTTTACTCCCCCTGCTTCTTACTCCTTGCTCGATAGTTTTTCCCTTCGCTGTTTTTCACTCCCTTGCCCCTCTGTTTTTTCTTCAGCCCAGCCTCCCCTGCCGAAACCTAGCCGCCAAGCCCTCTTCTTCTTTTTCGTTTTTCTTGCCCGTCGGTTCCTTCAAATTCCAGTCTTTCTTTGGTTTTATTTTTTGCTGAAACCCCTCTCGGCTTCCTCTGTTTCTTTTCTTTTTTTCAGTTTCTTTTCTTTTCTGCTCTCTCCTCATCCGACC
Source organism: Coffea eugenioides (assembly GCF_003713205.1). Classification (NCBI taxonomy): domain Eukaryota; kingdom Viridiplantae; phylum Streptophyta; class Magnoliopsida; order Gentianales; family Rubiaceae; genus Coffea; species Coffea eugenioides. The sequence continues at coordinate 26,256,456 of NC_040039.1, forward strand.
CCCACTTGCGGCTGTTTTAAAGGCACCCCCAAAAAAGATTAAACCTAAGATGAAAGGCCAAGATTTCAACTCCAGAACAGGCTTAGGTGTCTTGTTCTTGTCCCTTTGATTTTTATTTCTTTTTTTTCTTTTTCCTCTTTTTGCAAATTTAGTGCAAAAAACTCTTAATTCAATTAAAGTAAGACAAAAGACACGATTCAAAACAAAAAATAAAATCAAATAAAATAAAGACCTAAAATCGAAACAAATAAAATAAAAATTTAAATTAATTAAATGATTAAAGTTTGAAATCAGAATTTGGTGTCTACAACAACTACCATTCTTCCATCCAAATGGTGCCCTACAAGGCTCCTTATAGGAGGAAGTGTCGATCTCCGATTTATTAGAATGAAATAGGGGAAAGAAAGATTATAAGTTTAGAAAAAGTTTCATGGGTTGAAGAGGCATATGAGAAAGTAAAATTGACTTGCCAAAAGATTTAAAACCGCTCAGTCGATGTGGCGACCCCACTTCCCCCTAAGGCGAACCAGAGGGTTGGCGGGCCGTCTGCCTAACTCTCGCCAGGACTCACGCAAGCAATCTAGCCCAAATCCTTCCGAAGAATAACCTAAGCTATTACAACACCGTTTCCTTCCAAATAGACTGATAACTAAATCCTTATTAACTTCAAAGATAACAGCATTTTTAAGATAGCCAATCGTCGACTTTTAAATACCTCACGCGTTACAAACCAGGCAACAAAAACATACAATCCAAATACATTAGTACAAGCCAAATAACAAATCCAGGGTTTACACTTTTCCAGCTTCAAGCGGCAATCCAACATAAAAGATACAATGTCTAACTCAAACTACATGCATAAAAGTAAAATTAGATTTCAAGTCTTGCTCAAGTGCCCGAGCCTGTCAAGGAAAACAAAATATCGTGGGGTGAGCTAAAGCTCAGTGGTGCCCCAAAACATGCAATCACATAACACAAATAGCGAGTATTAACTTCGATCAAAATAAACAATTAGGAAAGCGTTTAACAGCACAAGATAGGATACAGGGGTTCTCAGGAGCCATTTCTCCACGAACTTGATCAAAATTTTCCGTAGTCGACCCTCCGTCAACTTTCATTACCTAAGGTCCATGTAGGTCTTTTTATTTTTCTTTCTTAACTCTGGCCACCAATCATACCCCTTTACCGGGCCGTACAACAAACACGAGGGTGGTAATACTCGAGTATACCTTAGGGACTGGTCGAGGAATTCATCCAACGACGTTGCGTCCAACAAGAGATTGGGACTAGTCGAGGAATTCATCCAACGACGTTGCGTCCAACAAGAGATTGCCAGGTCAGGGTAAGAGTCCTTTCCACCATTAAGGTGTAGTACACTCCCCTGCCTAGTGATTTACAAGTGCAAGCAAGTATTCATGAAAACATTTCAAGCAAGTCACCACTCGAACGGCTAGTGTGATAAGGTACACACTGCTCACTTCGATGGATCAGAAACCATTTTTCCAAATATCATATATCAGGTCAAGAAAGCGCTTTAATCAAGTAAGCATAGAACAAGCAGGGACACTCACCAAGAGTGAAGTTCAAAGGTCAAGCTGGGAATCGAAGTCCACGTCCTCGCTAAACCCTAGAAAATTCAAGTTTTAAAAACTATAAGTTTTACTAAACAACCCTTGGTTTATAAATAAAAGATTATCTTGTATAAAACTAGCTTAATTCCTCGAAACAAATCAATAACTTTCTCTTAAAATTAAAACTGGAAAAGGAATAAAATGTTTCGTGTGGTTTCTTTTTAAAGATATTTCCCTTCTAGAAGCAAACTAGAGCCAAATTAGTTTAAACAAGGTTTCTTGCCGAACAAATTTTCTATATCTTTTATTTGAAATTATTCAAATCTAGTGTTTTTAACAAATTTTCTCTAAAACAACTAGTCAAGGGTAATTTTACGAAAAACTTAAAGTTTAGTAGTTATTGCAATTACTCCCTAAAGATAATAAAACTGGTTTAAGCAAAGAAAAGCATAACTAGTCGGCAAAGTTTTAAAAGTCCCAATATCTAAGTTTTAATATTAACGTACTAAACTCAATATATATAACTTGATATTAGGGCAAAATATTTCCACAAGATTTGATTTAAAGATACTTGAGTTCAAAAGACTAGAACGGACTTCACGATTCCATTTCATTTGCACATTGTATTCCAAGTTGCCAATATAGCTAAAGCACAAATTAAATATAAATTTCACTAGGGTTTCATCAATCATTAGCCCTAGGTCTCAACAGATTCCAGTACAATCAAAATTCAACAAAGGAAGTCCAAGGTATCAAGATAAATTCTAAATCACAAACCATGGACCTTCCAAGTACATTTCAGCCAACCACTTGAACAAATTCACCAAAAATTAAATTCCTGCAAAAGCTACTCAAATGGCCAAGAGCTTCATCAATCATTAGCTCTTGACGACAAACAATCATTCCTTGCAACAATCAACTAGAAATTTAACTCAAGCATAGAAGATAAGTCACAGCTAGCTTGCACTCGAATAACTCTAGAATTTTAGATTTTCCCTTTCTTGCTTTAATAATCAAGAAAAATTCTAGCAAATGTTCCACCAAAAGTCCCAACCAACTCAGCCATTAACCAAATTCTTCAGCAACAAGACTTCGACCTTTTACACTCCCAGCTTATCATGCAAATGGTAATTATTATGCTTACGGGGTCTCTCAATCAACAACATAAAATTTACAGCCTGTAACAAAATTTTAGAACCCAAAATTCGCAAAAGAAAACTGGAACATTCTTTTCTTCTTCACTCGGCTATACTGGAAAAATTCCAGTCCGCTTAGTCAATCATTAATCCGGATTTTCATCGGCCAAATCACTGAATTATATACTCAAAGCTAACATGCATGACTAATAAATGAAGTTACTATCAATACTAGTCCAAAACAGGGTCGGTCACCAACAAAATTTCATCCAAAATTCCAGAATTTGTTCAACCATTTACGAATGACATGCATGCAGCAGATTTTTGGTTTCATTCAAATTTCTGGTTTACACACAGTTAATTAATCTCATGCAGGGCTTAATCATCCAGTATTTAGTTAGTTAAACACACAGTCAAGAGAAAATCAAGCACTTTCTAGCAAATTTCACACCAAAATATCCATACAACTCCCAAAACAACTCCATCGGCTAAGCTGGAAAAGTGTTTAGCAGTCCAACAACTTCTAGTAAAAATTTCCAGCCATGCAACCGGATTCCTGGCCATAAAGTTCACATGCAACCCCAAATAAAGAGCTATCTATCAGATTGGGTCCAAGACTAAGCTCAGATCATCACAAATTAACGAATTAAGGCTGCAAATTTCCAACTCAAGCTCACGGCAGATCCAATTTCTTTTGAAACCAATTTCTGGTAACTTAATTCTTCATCCAAACGTACAACTCTCACATGCATGCCTCTAAACAGCTTCATCTACCCATAATCAACTAGTTCAAGTCTAGAAATTACCTCAGCTTGGAGTTTACACACACGGCTAGCAGCAGAAATAATTTTCTCCCTTCGGCAGTCCAGAAATTTCAGTCCGCCACTCTCCCTCTCCCTTGCTCAAACTTGCGGCTGGATTGGGGTAGTTTAGCTCTCGGTTTTCTCCACCTGCTCACGGCTAGAATGAAGAATGAGCAGTAGGTCTCCCTTTTTTCTTTGTTGGCTTACGGCCGAAAGAAAACAATGAGAAGCTCGGCTCTCCCTCTCGGTCGTTAACTCCAAGGAAGCTACTCACTCACGGCTCACGGCAGCAAAAGGAAATGGACGTGTGGAACAAATGATATGGAAGGTTTGTGGTGATTAGTAGTTGATATAGTTGTATGTGGTAGTGGAGAAAGAAACCGGCACTAAAGATGGAAGGTGCTGGAATGTGAAGTGGAAAATGGATTCGGCAGAAATTGGAAAGTGTTTGAAATTGCATTTGTTCAAGAATCATTCCATGGCTGCATGGTGGATTTGAGTTGGAGGAGGGCTATTTTGGTCTTTTCCCATTTCATCCGAATTTCCACTTTAGCCCTCAATCCTAAACTAATTCCAGAATTTACCCCAAATGTAATTCGAATGCCTACTAGTATACTAACCTTGCAAAAATTCAATTATCGAAATACAACGTCCTAAGAATAATTATAAGGGTTTTGAACCTAAATTGTTTTTATCTTAGTTCTAAATTTAACGTTATTAACACTTAAAAATAACTATCGAAAATTAAAGAACCAAAATCAAGGCAGTAAAATAACCTATATAAAAAAAATATTAATACTTGAAATTAGCTGTTGAAATCAAGGAATTAATATAAAAGCAATGACACAACTTGGCAAAAATTCAAATAATCTAATATTTGCACAATTGAATTATTTGTGACCTAAAACAAATTATTTTTTGCACACTTATTTAAGATCAAATAATAATAGACTTTATTAAAAGTCTGAAATGCACATGCAACGCGTACATACATGTATATATGTATATCTATACTTCTCAAGGTTCTCACAGTTGACAAAAGAGTTATGCTGACAATTAGAGAAAGGATTTTGATGTGAACACGGAAGCAAAGATTAGACCGTAGAGGAACACGTTGCGTAATTGACGGAGTTGAACCCAAATTTGGACCCCTAAAGAATGGATTCAACGGTAGAGGACGCCACAATCAAGTGTGATTGCTTGATTGATAAGTCAACGAACAATCCTAGGATCAACTCTAGAATGTTCAACCTAACTTTCACAAGCTAAGGAATTTTGCTTCAAAGGAAGATGAAATTCTGAAATTTTATTAATGATATCCGAAAACTGAATATAAACAATCACTTGAAGCAATTTGTAGCCCTAACTAAAACCTAACAAAACTTGAAAAACATGAAGAGGGTTCGGCCAGCCCTTGGGATTTGTTCTTGGCCGAAATTATCCCTAAGTAGCCAACTTAATTACTAACTAAATAACTAATTAAGGCACTAATGGATCTAAGGCCTACACGGCCAGCCCCTAGGCTCAACATGAGCTCATTAATCTAGGTCCAATATGGCGTTTAGGTTTGACTATGCGTGTCTTCAATTGCAAGCAACATCTTGCTCAAGCCTTTCAATGGCTTTGGGAACAACATCTTGACTTTGGGCACCACGAACTAGCTATTGAAGTGCAAATGGGCTTGATGAACTTGAAACCCAGCTAGGTCCGTATCATTCCCCTCCTCTTAAAGGCGATTTGCCCACAAATCGAAGCACGAAGGGCCACAAGATGGGTTACAGGTCGTCGAGACAACCTAATGATGATCATGGTCAAGGATGGCATCCAATACACGGACCACCATGAACAATGTTGAAAAGGACCAGGTGTAGTACTTAGGAGCTCACGGACCAGCTTCAATGCTTGTGTATGGAAGAGGTATGGATCCTCAAATTGGGGCGAAACATCTTTCCACTATCCAATGCCTTCAAGTGCAATTACGGGTGTATAGCACAAAAGCAGGTGTGAAAATAAGGAAGCTTCATACGGATGATCTAGACGTAGACAAAAGTAGTTGTAATGCGCATTGAGGAACTCTTGCGTTGAACGAACTTGTGATATGCAATCAGCCCCAATGTCTACAAAAATGAAACAACAAGGATTAGTAGACATCTCCCCAAAACGAGATAAATCTGGGAAGGAAACATAGACATGAGAAGAAGGGAGGAACAAGGGTAATAAGGGAAAATTTTCTGGAATGGTGCTGTCAACATCTTCACAAAAAGGAATAACAACAAGGTTGGGTGAAATAGGAGTGCAATCATGCAATTCCATATCCGTGTGATTAACCTGCACAAAGGAAGAAAAACTAGGAGCGATTGTGTTAGTAAAGTTGGAATAAGGAACTTTGTCACACCCAACCCTTACTAACAAGCTATGTTTCATAACTTTAGACACCCCCTTGGCTGAACTCACTAGTGCTTTTCTCTCTTCACTACTCTCAATCTCACTCTTTTCTTTTTTTTCTCGCCTCGTACTCCAACTCATATTCCTCATGTAACCTCGCTTGATCCTCTTGGACTTGTCTAGGGCAAGAGGGACAAGAGTAATCTTGTTATCACCATACATGAAGGAATACTTGTTAGCTCGATCATCGAAGTTGACAGCTTTATCGTATTGCCAAGGTCGCCCTAAGATCAAGTGACAGGCTTGCATGGGGACCACATCACATACCACCATATCTTCGTACCTACCAATGCAGAATGAGACATTCACTTGTCTAAAAACTCGTTCACCACCATTGTTATTTAACCATTAAAGTCAATATGGTTGAGGGTGCTTGGTGGTTGGAAGAGATAATTTCTCAATCATGAACAAGCTTGCTACGTTTTCACAACTCCCTCCATCAATTATTAGACTGCACAACTTGTCTTTGATGTGACAACGAGTGTAGAACAAGTTATCCCTTTGCTCACCGTCATCCTTTAAAGCTCGGGCAGCAAGTACCTTTCTTGCAACCAAGACTCCAACATTTCCTTCACATGGCAATTCTTCCTCCAAGTGGTCGCTTTCTTCGACTATAGATGGCATACTTTCACAATCGTCCTCATTATCCGATACCACTTCTCTATTAGGCAAGATAAGCATGGTCTTTTGGTTGGGACATTGAGATGCTATGTGTCCAAAGCCTTGACACTTGAAGCATTTAGCATCCTGATTTCGCGGTTTTGGAGTTCTTTGGCTAATATCCACCTCGGCCTCAGGCGCTGGTTTAGCATCAATGGCCCTCGGTTTTGGTGGTTGAGAAGTCCCTACAGTCATGTGCTCGCCTCTTGAGGGCGAACTTCGCCAATTTCTAGCTTGATAGTTGGAATTTGAGCGAGTGTTACCCCTCCTCTTGAGGTGCCTTTCCACCTTCACCGTCTTATCCAACAACTCATTTAAATCAAGGTAATGATGCAGCTTCACAATCTCAGCAATATCATCCCTTAATCCACACAAAAATCTGGCCATAGTAGCCTCCAAATCCTCATGAACATCAGCCCTCATCATGGCCATTTCCATTTCCTTAAAATAATCTTCAACCGTCATACTACCTTGGGTAAGAGTTTGTAATCTGTTGTGCAAATCTCTATGGTAGTAAGCTGGAATGAAGCGTTTCCGCATCAATCTTTTGAGCTCATCCCAAGTCCTTACGGGATGCTCATCATTTCTCCTCCGACTTGCACGAAGTTGATCCCACCAAATTGCTGCGTAATTGGTGAATTCAATAGCTGCGAGATTAACCTTTTGACTCTCCAAATAGGATTGGCATTCAAAGATCAGTTCCATCTTCCTCTCCCACTCTAGGTAAGCCTTTGGATCGGACTTGCCTTGGAAAGGAGGAATTTTGAGTTTAATCCCTTGGACCTCATCATCGTCTCTGCCCTTGGAATATCGCTTTGCTCCTCTAGTTCGGTCCTCATGGCCCTCATAGTCAACCTCATTGTTTGAATCACTTGATTCATCCAAAAGATGTTTCCTTTTGGTGGTACTTTTTGACGGACCGGACTGCTCCACCTTGCTTTCCAATGCGTCAAACCTTTTGTTCAATTGATTCAACACCTCAATGATATGTCCCATGTCATAAGGAGTGTTAATATTTCCAACACTTTGAGACATATTTAATTCAACCTACAAGGAGAAAGGTTAGTAATAAAGTTCCTCACTTCGCTCCCTGAGTGTTTACCCTCACACTCGTGTTTGCGCTCAAGTGTTTCACTCTCTAATAATCTCACCAAACAATTCCTTAGGCTCGCTAGTTGCTCGGGTTGAACAAACTAGGCGCCACCACAAGGTTCGTTCTTAACTAGTCAATAAGTGACACAAGATAGCAGCAATGAATGGAGGTGAATGAGAACCTAGACATGACCTAAAACTCAGATTATGACTAACAATAACTAATGACTCAAAAAAAAAGAAAGCAAAACAATGACCTTAAGGCTGAAGTTTTGGAAATCCTAGAAAACTCTACCCGAAACCCAAATTTCTGGAATTTGGTTGAGCTGCTGGTTCGTGGCCTTTTTGGTCAGTGTTTTGGAGATTTTGGGTGCTCTAATCAGGTACAATTCGGTCCTCAAAATGCAGTCAAATCAGTTTGCCAAACAAGTGCAACCGATTGTTAGAACTTTGAGGATCCAAAGGCGGTTTGGCTTGGTTTTGTGTGGCGGGTCAGACTTAGTTTAGGAAACTGTTTTGAGTGCTTGTGGGGCTGGTAAGGTTGGTTGGGAGGCTCTTGGGGTAATTAAGACTTTGGGCAGTGGGTTTTCTTGGCTGCCTCTAATCCCAAGTGGACTCGAATTGGTTATAACTCACAGTTGGGACTTGGCTCTCAATTGGAAACTAGAGCTGCAATTTCCCCTCTTTTATTTTCGTTTGTTTCTTTCTTCTTTTTTTTTTTGTTTTCCTTTGCGGATAACTAAGGGATTTTTTTTTCCAAAAATCAGATTCAGTCCCAACTAATTTGAAGTCTCGGATCAAAGGTTCACGATTCCCAAGAAAGATGGAAGTTTGTTTCAAGAACCCAAGGCTTTTCCCAAGAGTTTCCAAATCTGTTTTTTTTTCAAGAATTCCAAGAAGGCTGATCAAGAAGTTCAAGAACTCCCTAAATCTACTTTTGGCACTCAAGATTTGCGAGATATGACACAAATATTGAAGGAACAAATGCAAGACAGGTTCGGCAACAACCAAAGAGACAATTCCGGCAATGGTACTCGACAACAAGGTAAGTAACCCTTCCTTTGTTTTTTACCTTCGGCTGGGTTGTTTGGCACACCCAAACGACTCAAACCCAATCAAGAATTACACTATAATCTGACCCCAGACAAATAACAAATGGCAAACAAATTTTCTGGACAAATTACGACTCAAGACTAATGAAACTCAAGGCGCGACAAGAAGAGAAGAAACCCTAGCCGCCGCCAATATTTTTTTTTTAAATTTTTTTTTTGGACAAGACACGGACAACCAACACAACTGGACACATGCAAACAATGAATGAATCTGAAAAATTTAATACAAAACACGGTGCAACAAATCTGAAAATTGTGGATAGTGAACTAAACAACAAAGACAGATTTGCTACGAAACAACAACGACCACGACAACAACCCTACCACTTAGCGACGAATATTTAGGGAATAAAACAAACTCAAAACAAGAGAAAAGGGATATACGTGATACCTCTAATCTTGCTCTGATTACCAGATGATGTGAATGCGGAAGCAAAGATTAGACCGTAGAGGAACACGTTGCGTAATTGATGGAGTTGAACCCAAACTTGGACCACTCAAGAACGGATTCAACGGTAGAGGACGCCACAATCAAGTGTGATTGCTTGATTGATAAGTCAATGAACAATCCTAGGATCAACTCTAGAATGTTCAAACTAGCTTTCACAAGCTAAAGAATTTTGCCTCAAAGGAAGACAAAATTCTGAAATTTTATTAATGATATCCGAAAACTGAATGTAAACAATCACTTGAGACTATTTGTAGCCCTAACTAAAACCTAACAAAGCTTGGAAAACATGAAGACGATTCGGCCAGCCCTTGGGCTTTGCTCTTGGCCGAAATTATCCCTAAGTAGCCAATTTAATTACTAACTAAATAACTAATTAAGGCACTAATGGACCTAAGGCCTAAACGGCCAGCCCCTAGGCTCAACATGAGCTCATTAATCTAGGTCCAATGTGGCATTTAGGCTTGACTATGCGTGTCTTCAATTGCAAGCAACATCTTGCTCAAGCCTTTCAATGGTTTTGGGAACAACATCTTGACTTTGGACACCACGAACTAGCCCTTGAAGTGCAAACGGGCTTGATGAACTTGAAACCCAGCTAGGTCCGTATCAGATTTGGAATTTAAAGTTAAAGATAGGGATTTCTTAAAGTTGCACCGTTAAAGGGGAGCATTAAAACTGGAAAAAGGAGAAAACTTAAATCGAAATATGTGGGACCCTTTAGAATTCTCTAATGAGTAGGTAAAGTGGCATATCAATTGGAGTTATCTGTTAAGCTGACCAAGATCTATGATGTGTTCCATGTGTCAATGCTAAAGAAATATCATTCTGACATATCTCATATACTCCAACCTGAAGATGTTGAAATGAATGAATGATTATCCTATGAAGAACAGCCTATGCAACTTTTGGATCGAAAAGTGAAGGAATTGAGGAACAAATAAATTCCTTTAGTCAAGGTTTTATGGAAGCATCACAGGTTAGAAGAAATAACTTAGGAGTTGGAAGAAGAGATATGAAAGAAATACCCAAAACATTTTACAACCACAGGTGAGAATTTGGAAAATGAAATTCTTTTAAGGGGGAGAAAATATGAGAGTAAAAAAATATTAACGTGAAAATTTTGTGTCCTATTTAAAATTCATTGCACATTGTATTTTTCCTTTTGTTAATGATTGACTTATACGTCCAATAGTTCTTTTTAACAAATGAATAAATACACACACCTTAGGAAATTGTATCACCTACAGTATAAAAACATTAGTACTAGTTAGAACTAAGAAATTATTGTGATAATAGCATGATAAAAAAAAAAAGCATGAATGACGAGTGTCATCACACTTGTCCCTTGTATGCTTTATTCCTTCAAACTTAAAAGAATCAAGTGCTTCATTTCTTCAAACTTGAAAGAACCAAGTGTTTCAATCTTCAAAGTGGCTGAGAGAAAAGAGAGAAAGAAAACCACCAGAGAACCAGTAGCCTCTCTTCTTCTTTTTTTTTCTTCAAACTTGAGCCACAACCAAGAAACAAGAAAATCATAACTTATCTAGCTTAAGGAATCAGCGAGGAAAACAAAAATTTTTCTAGCCTAGAAACTGTGAGGAACAAGAGGTAAAAATTACTAAGTTTTCCTTCATTTTTCCTCTACTTTAGGTTAATGATATCGTAACTTGAATTAGCACCAAGAAAAGAGGAGTTTGATTGAGGAAAAGTTCATCAAAGTTGAAAATTTTCTGTTCAAGGTTTGAGAACTTGAAAATTTGCTTATATGTTCTTATAATTTTCTTTTATTTTGAATAAGTTAATTTATAATTTCTTTACTATTAATTTACTCCTTCAATAGTTGTAATAAATAATATAATCGAAAGTTTTACCTTTAACTTTTATAGTTAGAGTAAACTAGGATTTTTGTGCATTTTGGTAGTGTGATAAGTTGGTGAGGTGTGTGTTCTAAAATTGGTGGATAAGAGCGAGTTTTAAATAGGAGGAAGTGTGTGATTAGAAGTGCTAAAAAATAAGTTAATGAATCATAAGTTAAAACAAAAGTACAAGAGAATTAAGGAAGTAGGTCTGAACTGACATGCGCCGTTTGTTACCAATTGAGTACACCACTTGACCAATATATTCTTACTACTACAACAAAAATGACCTTTAACGGCATTTAAAGGCGTCAGTATAGATAATCTAATATGACACTTTACCTTTCCTCACACCTCAGATGAGTGTCATCCCTTCCAATGTGGGGATAGACTCGCAGCATTCAAATGTGTTAGAAATATTATGCTGTTATATCGTCCCATCTACCAACCAAAATCCCTTTTTTTGATAATCGAAAGTGTCAAGATAGTTGTAGTACTATATTAAGATAGCTGAGCTATGCGGACACTTTTAATTGCTAGGAGTTTTTTTTTTTTTTGATATAGAAGCAACTTGTAGGTAGTGCTCCCTGCTGTACATTCCATCAATCAGAAACCCAAAGGACTTGTAAAATTATCCCAAAGAACAGAATGCATATAGTAATTTAAAAGCAAAAGTCAATGCTCAAATATAATTTGTTGAACTAAAAGTCGGTAATAAGTACTAACATAGCAAGTACTAAAAGATTCTCATGTGTACAAACTTGAAAGACTCTTTTTCTACCTTAATGCTTATTTAAGGTGCTCCCATTCGCCTACCAGTAGACAAGTTTCAAGCAGTCTCAAAGCAAATATTCAGTTCCAGTCAATTTAGCAACTTCACTTTCATTTATAGCACCCCTTTTTAGCTTTTACAAAAAGCGGTATTCCTGTGCCATCTCGTCATCATCCTCAACTGATTGAGCAGCCCATCTTTGTCTGGCTGTTTTCTTCCTCATTACAGTAGATGTAGTGGTTGAGGCTGCTTTTGGCTTCTGTACCTTCGTTGTTGTTCAGCTGCTTTTTTTGCTTGCAAGTTCTTCTTTCTTTGTTTCTCATGAGATTTATCCCTGCATAATGGATTTACCGATTATCTAGTGCACTGTATATTAAAAAAGACAGTCCAGTGGGACAATTAGCATGCTCATTCTTGTTTGAATGATTCAGGATACTAAGCTTAATTTTTAGCATCAACCAAGTAAATGCAACAACAAATTTCACTAGAACATTCATACAGCAGCATCCTAAATTTCTCAATGTGTGTTGATAACTAGCATATTCAAGTTGTTGCCTCAAAAGGATCCAACTCTCTTTGATGAGATGAGGCTAATAAAACCACAATTGGGTGGCAGACTCAAATATATAGTTCTTGACTCCATGGGCAGGACTAGGTTAAGTTGACATTTCACATCCCCACCCTGCCCTCCACCCAAAAAGAAAAAAAATGGAAAATCCCAAAGCCAAAGGGAAATTCCAGAACTAAAAGAGCAAAATGATTAACTAATAGCAAGTGTGTCAAATCCAATGAAGTAAGCTGAAAACTTTGAGAAGATTCTTACTTGTACTTGATCTCATCAAGGCTTATATCTTCAAGTGGTGTAAAACCCTCAATAGAAAGATTGTGATGCTTCAGGTCAGGCATTGTAGGGAGCTGCAATAAGCCATAACCCATGCCCAATTTCCCAATCTCAAGTTCTTTCCACCTGCAGAAAGGAACAATGAGTCTTCCAAAAAAAAAACAAGATTCATATTGAACGTATACCATAAAATTCACTAGCCTAAATATATAGGAGCAGTGATGCTCTTTGTATGCATGGATGTCGGAAACAAAAGCTCTAACCCCTTTTTCCATGACACCACGATCCTTTTTTGCAGCTGGCCTTATCTGTAAAATGCAATTCCAATCATTTTATTGACACCATAAGCCAAAGTGTATCTAAGATACAGAATTAATGGTGAGGTATTTTCCACCAAACAGATCAAAGTTATGTTTAAGCTGCAGCTCACTATTACTCATGGCACCAAAGCAAGGATTAGTATTGGCCAAGAATCAATATATTTGAAGACATCAGGTGCTGGAAAATTAACATATTTAGATGTGGCTAGCATTATAAAAGGAAATCTGAAAAGCAGGGGAATGTATGTTTTTGTCATAATTTACACTTCATTAGATGATAACTAAATGCTCCACTTGGCTCCTCCTTATTTTCCTCTCCTACAACAAAGCCATATCATTGGTGGTACCAGGACTCAGCAAAGAGGTACACATGCTCACGCATATACCCATACCTATGTAAACTAACATAGAGAGAAGAAACTTTAAAGTAAAGGAGCCATCAAGCAGAAACTCTACATAAGGTATTCCAGACACAAGCCTTTTTGTATGAGGTATTTGCATAAATAACTAGCACAAAATAGCCTCACACAATTACCTCCTTCGACCCAAAAAAAAATCCACTCTCTCCAGCAATACACACATGCTTGTAGAAAAGGAAGGGGGTGGTCCTTATGTAGCCAGTATAAAGGCCAAAAATGCAGAAATGAAAAGAATAAGATTCAAACATAAGTTCATGAACAACCTGTGGGACAATATCACAAACATCATCTAGACTTTTTCTCTCTTCAAGTGGAACCCTTCTTACTCGAAGGAACTCAACATAGGCTTCCTCCTGTTCAAACATACAGGAAAGAAAGCATTCAACTATAAAGCACTTCATAAATGATGTTCTGCAGAAAGCGTAAACAAGACAAACAAGTCATACAACAAATGCCAAACCTTTGGTAACAAAAACACAATAGCATTTCCTTGCCATCCCAACCTAGCTGTTCATCCTACTCTATGCAATTTTAGAAGACATAAATAACCTTTGTAATCTAACTTTTAAGGAAAAATGCCACAACATTAAAAGAAATTCAGAAAAAAGGAAAAACAGGGGGAATTGACATTTTATCGAACAGGTTATGGACAACAACTTCATTGTATTTGCCACTTTTTTTTAACAACATATGCCAACCTCTTCCCGCTTTGCCAATATTAAACTCTAATCTTCTAACTTTTGCTCCTTGTCTGCCCTTCCAGATGTCTTAACTGTCGCATGGCTGCTTGTCTTTGTCTGGTTGTTTATAATCAGTCCAATTTTAGCTTAAAAATTTACTGTTTTTCAGATTGTAGAAAGTGTCAATATTACTAGCTAAACGGAAGCCTGGCAAAAAAAATAGTACAGGAGAAATTTAGCTGAGGGACAACAATTGAAGTTAGAATAGATGAAGATGGTTTTCAACGTGCTTGGATTCCTGCAACTGTCATCAAACGATTTGACGAGGACAAATACCTAATTCAGTATCGGAGTCTGACAAATGAAGAAGACATAGAATTCTTGAAAGAGGAGGTTGCTAGTATAACCATATGACCACATCCACCGAGATAGCTTGTTTGTGGAGAGGTGAGAGAGATGAGAAGAAGAAAATTTTCACTAAGTCTTTTAGCCGGCAAAATGAAACTTTTGAGTATTTCACTGAGTGTTTTGGCAAATGAATCTTCCGTCAAAATTAAACGATGTCGTTTTGTGTCTTTCTTTTTTTTTTTGGTACACCTCACATTTTCTCAAGTGTCATGATAGGTAGTCTAAAGGCACATTATTATTTTTATATCAGATAAAATAAAAAAAAATTAGAATATATATTATTGAGTTGATAATAAGTGTCATGATATGAGTGCTATAATGACACAAACCAACAAGTGTCCTTATAGGCATGTTAGGAAAAATTATTTTTGTTGTAATGTACCCTAATCTCCTTAATTTTATTTCATTTAATCCCCCCTAAATTAACCCTAAAGCCAGTCGAAATTATTGACTAAGAGGAAGGAAAGAAAAGAAAAAAAAAGAGGAAAAAGTTGGCATTGTCAAGTGTCAATGATCCAAGACAAGTTGACCAAGACAACTTTCTTCCTTCTTATCTTTCTTTTGGATCAATTTTTCTTCATTTCTTTCTTGCCTTGGCCGAACCATTGGAGAGAAAAAAAGATGAGAAAAACTTCTATTTCCACCTTAATTCTTGCCTTGTTTGAATTGGAATCACAAAACTAAACTGAACAAACTAGCACCAACGGAGCTAGAAAGCTTGGAGTGGAGAGTTTTTTGGAGAGAAAGCCTTGGTTCTTCACTTTCTTCAAGGGATTGAAAGTATAAGTTGAACAACTTCTTTTCTCCTTCTTATTTTGCAATTTATGGTGAAGATGACTTGAAATTTGGAATTTTATGGATGATAATTTAGATTTGGTGAAGATTGGTAAAATTTCAGGTTAAAGTTATGATTTTTCAGCCTTGATTTATGTTATTTATCCATAATATGTTGGTATTGAGTTTGGCTTTGTGAGGTGATTGGTAGATTTATTGTGACTTTTTAGCTTCGAACTAGGAATGTCCAGCTTTATTAGAGATTTTTCAACTTTGATATTGTGATGCTATATGCTAGAAATGAACTCCAATTAGATGGTTCTATGTTCTAGATTGAGAGCTGTTTTTATCTTATTAATTGTGGTATTGAATGGGCTGATTTGAGATAGAAATGTGGCCTTGAAAATGGCTAAAAAATTTGGTAAAAACAAAGGAAATGCTGCCTGTTTTCCTCTCGTAGGATAAGTGAGTGAAAGCGGAAATAAGGGTATGACTTTTGAACAATTTGGGACTTAGTTATGTAAGGATGCTTAAGTTGACCGTGTGGGTGACTTATAACCTAAAATTTTGCCAAAAGTGTATATTTCTCAAAGACAAAGTAACGGCCACTTTAAACACGATTTCCAAGTTTCTTATACCAAGTTGCGAATTTAAAAGTTTTAAACGCTTCTTTATCGAAACCAAAAGAGCGAGCATGAATTTTCTAGGGTTTGATAAGTAAAATGAGTAATACTTAAATGAGTTCTATTTACTTGGCTTTTTTTAAACGAAACTCCTATATTTTGAAATCCTAATTGATTGCAAACTGCTAAACGGTATTTTATCACAGATTTGAACTCCAGCCAGGGAGTTGAACCTAAGCTTGGTTTTGGAAAGCAATAAATCATTGTGACTGTTTCCAAGCGCATGTTTGAACTTATTACTTGAATGAATTGATTTGTTAATGTGATGGGACAGTACTTGACTTGTTGATAGGGCAAGGGTGTACTTTATCGCACTTGCCCTAATGTGACTTATTACTGTGCACTGGTTACAATTGGTTTGATATATATATATATGTGTGTGTGTGACTTAAATATTGTCTGGAATTCCAAAAATCCTGTGGCTAATTAAACGAGTCGAGCCTACAAGGGCCTGGTCGATAAGATAATGAACCCTGGGTCTACTGCTTTATCGAGTGGAGTATTATCTCCTCGACTAATTAATATACTCGAGTATTACCACCACTGTTATATTGGAATTTAGGGCCGGTAGGGGGTTTGAATGATGGATGGAAATTGGAGTTGAGTGGTGCACTATTGGACTAGTTACTTTACTTGAAAGCTGACGGAGTGTCAACTACTACTTGGTGAAGCTATGGCAGAGTTAATTCACAAGAGCTACTATATCCTTTTACCTGAAAATGTTGGATATCCAATGATTTGTTATTTGAAGTGTTATTGCTCATTTTTATGAACTCTTATACTCGCTACTTTGATATTTCAAATTTTATACGGTGGTCAACTTGCTACTTGATTTTTGCATGATGTTTGGAACCTCACTGAGATTTGGCTCACCCTATTAGTTTTGCTTTTCTTACAGGAGGTACGAGTATGGGCGTACGAGTATGGGCGTGAGACTGGTACAGACTAGCATCGTCTAGTTTTTGAATTTTTGCGATTGTACTCGCGCTAGTGCTCGATTAGGGTTGAAAATTATCTGGAATTTAAATCTTTTGTTATATTTGGGAATGTATGAACGACTGAGATAGACTTGAGCATAAATGTACATTCTAAATTTTGAACTGTTGTTTCATTTCCTTTTGAAGTCATAACTTGTTGTCTTGAAGTCGAGAGTGAGTGAGTCTTGGCGAGGGTTAGGCAGGCGGTCCGCTAAATCCTGGGGTACGCTCTAGGGAGAAGTGGGGTCATTACACAAAGTGCTGCACGAAACCCAATAGAGTAAAGCTGCAACCTTTTGGTTTTTTTCCCTCAAAATTTTGTAGGATTGTGTCTAAATGCACTTTACATGCATCCTAACTTCCTTATCTTGACATGCATGCAATATTTGACCTAAATCAAAGTAGGATAAGTGTGAATTATGAAGAAAACCTTGCTGAAGTTTCTATTTTTGATGCTGCATGTGGGCCGATGGAATGAAGTTGGGAATTTTCAGCTTTACCACCAAAAATTTTGTTGGTTTTGGATAAAAACTTACTTTGTATATCATCCATTTCCTTAATCTAGCCATGCATGTGAAATTTGTTGAGATAAAAGTAAGAAAAGATCAATTTTTGAAAGAAACATCAAAGATGGAAAATTTTCTGGTTGAACCATGAAGGATCAACTTTAATTCCTCCTATTTTGTTCCAAAAATTTGTTGAAACTTACAAAGAATTCACTTCCTATGTCATTAATTTCAATTATCTTGTCATGGATGAAGTGTATAGTGGATAAAGTAAGGAATTTTGAGATTTTGGGAAGAATTTGAAGCTTATGGTCTCTTGGTTGCATGTTAGGTTTTAAAAACAAGGGGAAAAGAAATTTTGCTTCACATATAACATATTTCTTTTGTTATGATATAGATATTAAATATATTTGATTTAGGGTAAAAAAGTTGTGAAAACTTAAATGATAAAAGGGGACAGAAGTTTTATTAAACTTAGGTGAATTTAGATCCTTAGAATTTATGGTACTAAAATTAAGAAGAAAACTAAAGATGATGAATTTTAAAACAAAAGAAAATAAAGTAACACTTAATCAAAGCTATAATGCTAAGTTATTTGAAAATTATAAACACAAAACATAAATTTTCAGAAAAGTTGGGGTTATTTCATAAATATATAAAGTTTAACAAAATACGAAGGACTAAACTATAACTCAAAACCATAATTTTTTAAGATTTAAACTTGTTAATTAGATTAGTATAGAAAATACACCGTTTAGTATCTTAGAATAAAAAATTTGAGATAATTACATATATAAAAATACTTATGTTGGATTTCAAGAGTTGAATTTAGTCAAAAACCCTACCTTGAAAACATCGTGTAAATTGAACCTCAATCGGTGAGTATTCCTGTTGTTATATGTGATTGAATGATTTTGATTGACACTTGGTGTATACTTGACCAGTTTATGATTGTTAGAATTAAAATGGATGGTTTGGATGACTTATTTTGAATCAGTTGATTGTATAAAAGTATTATTGCTGGAAGGGGTGTACTTTATCGCCCTTATTCCAAATGGAATTGAAAAGTTAATGTTCCAAAAGTTATGTTACTTGTGCATGTATTGTGGGTCGGGTGCGTACTTTATCACGTCGGCCGAACTAGGCCCTAAAACCCATCGCCAGACAGCATATTCGAGCTGACAACGGACTTGGTCGTATAGGCTAGCAGTCTTGGATGTGGTTGACTCATGGGAGATTTATGGGTTTTTTGGTGTGTGAAATTGTGGTATAATTGAGTATTGCCTTGTAGCCAGTGATGATTAAATTGCTTATTGAATGAAATAAATCGTTGGACGATTGACAGTGGATAGTACGGTAATAGTGAATTGGCTTCCATAGTGGGCTCGTATCCTTTTAGTGAATTGTGCTATTTTACTTCAAAGTTGTTAATGAGCCTTGTGGAATTTGCATATATTATTATAAATTGATACTTTGGTTGGCAAATACTTGTTTCTTGTACTATTGCTTGCTTGGGACCTCACTGTGCATAAACTCATCCATTAATTGTTTTCCTTGCAGGGACAGCGGATAAGGAAGGTGAGGAATAGTGGATTTAAATCTCGATGTTTTAAAATTGTAATAAACTTGATTTGTAGTTATGATCTATGATTATAACTTGTACTTCAAGTCCTTTTGAGTTGCAACTAGGATTATATGACTCTTTTATGGTAATGATATGTTTAGATGAATGTGAAATGAGTTCTAGTGAGAACTAGGCAGGTGATTCGTTAAACCCTAAGGGGTACGCCTTAGGATATGGTGGGGTCATCATATAGAAGCCTATAGATAGGTTTGTGTGGATTGGAGATTATTTGAAATTTTTTTTTGAATGATAGCGCTCTTTACAATTTAATATTTCTAAGATAACAAGGAGGTTGCAAAAATGAAAATATGATTGGAAAACATGTTTAGATGCAATAAAAAAATTTTTAGAAAAATTTAGAAATCCAAATAAATTTTAATAGCATCTAAGCATGGTGTATTGAAAGACCAACTCTATAAATTTTGAACTCCAAATCAACCATGTTTCTCTTTTTTAGCATTATCAACAAAAAAAATGTATACTTCTATATAAAAAAAATTAGCTACTAAAAGAAAAGTTTAGGCATATGCACATTCCCAAAAGAAACTGACAATATCCCGATCATTTTTAGACTTTAAAAATATTTTTCATATTTTAATTTTTAATAACAATTTTTCCCATTATTAAGGCAAATTAGCAAGATAGTTTTCTCAATCTAAAAAAAGTGCAATTATGGAATGAAATTTAACTGAGACCATATATATAAAAATATTATTTTTTATTATTATGTTAGGAACATTTATTTTTTAGATATTAATTGCCCTAGGTGTTGAATATTAAAGTTCACTAATAATTTTAATAACAAAAAAGAAATTGATAAAAAATGACATTAGGGAAAAAAACACAAACAAGGTATACTTTAAGGGGATTTACCATAGTTAACTCTTAGAGGTATAAATGTCTTTTTAATATCATCATTACATAATATTAGAATTAACTGAGAGTTTTGGGATAAAGTGAGAAAAAAATGATACAAAGTGCAAAAGTGACTATACCTTAAGGGGAGTTTTTGCTAGGGGTGATTCCACTTTGTTCACTCAAATTATATGTAGAATCCCACTTCAATCCCTAAATTTCAAAATGGGATACTTAAATCCCTATACTAAAAAATCCGTTCCACTTCACTTTAGTTTTTGATGAAATGCACAAAACCTAACAGAACAATTGCCAATACTGTTAGTTTGTTATTTATACTATATATAATGTTTGATCATCATTGTATGGTATAAACACATAATGTCATTTTTTAAAATTCCTAATGTACCCTTAATGACAAGGGTAAAGTTGTCCTAGTTTATTAGAAAAAACTTCCCTACAATTAGGAGAGAGCTATTTAAATCAGTTTTCTGTTGAGATTATTCACTTTTCCACACTAGCTTCCAACTGTCACGTAATCTGCTCAACTTCCATCATCTTTCTGTATATGTATCTACATTATAAAATAATTTAACCAATAAGAAAAGTATTATAAAGAGATAATTTTGATAAATATATTTTTTATTAACTGCACACATGTTAGGGTATGCCTCAAACACTAGTTGCAATTAAACTAAACCAAATCTAATAGGGACATAAATGTAATTTCATGAGTGCCAAAGAAGAACTATAGAGATTTGTAATTAAGCAGAAATTTTCTTTTCTTCTCATTTTCCATTTATTTTTCTTCTATCTACTTCCTCATTCCTTTCCTTCTTCTCTAGGAGCACATCATCAGAGGTCAAAAACCCATGTTGGTCTTCCCTTTGAGCAAAACGCCATATTCTTGGGATTTTTCTCTAGGGTCAAAGCATAGATAGTCATACTCTCCTCCTTAAAATCATCTCAACCCATGATATCCATAAGATTCTTCGGATTTTTGAGGCAGAATAAACCTTAGGTTGCCTTTAAGACAAAATACGTGTGACAGGAATTCTAGTGGAGTTTCTTTACTTGAATATTGAATATTAATTGACATGTTTTTATTTTTATTTTTTTGTTTTTTTTTTTGGCAAAACCCCAAACCGAGGGAGGGACACCACCCCAAAAACTTTATTAGAGATAAACCATTACAAGTTTGGAGTGATCACCCTCTTACATAGCGAATGTAGGGGTACTGCCTAGAGTCTAGCTTACAGAGGCCTGTCGTGAGTGTAGGAAGAGAGAGGGCATCGAAAACCTTCGAGTCGCCAGATGAAACCGCCCGTTTTGCAAGGCTATCAGCTGCAGCATTGGTTTCTCTGTAGCAATGTGTCAATTCAAAGGAAGCTTGACGAAGGACTACTCGAGCCCTAGCTATTACCTCATCAATGCGCCAGGGGCACCTGTGTTCCCCAGTGATGACATTTAGTAGAACAAGAGAATCCAGTTCCACCTTTATGTACTGCATACCCAAGGAGACACATAATTGTACACCTTCAAGAAGAGCCATGGCCTCTGCTTGCATATTCATCCGAAACCCGTAAAAGGAAGAGAAAGCACAAAGGACGTGGTCATGCTGATCTCGTATAATGCCCCCCCCCCCGCCAGAGGCTCCTGGATTACCACTTGAAGAGCCATCAATATTGAGTTTGACATAAGATGCAGGAGGCGGAGCCCATGCAAGAGATAGGGCTTGCATAGATTTTGCCTTTCTAAGAAAAGGAACAACTCCCCGTTTCAGAAGCCAGTCGTCATCCTTGCATGCCAAAGAGAGAGGGTGAGCAAGGGCCACCAAATGTATCAAACGCAAGATTTGGCGCACAACATGAGTTGCCGACGGCGTAGTATCATCGAAAATGGCCCGATTACGTGCCTTCCAAAGTTCCCAGCAGACAAATAAGGGGACAATGTGTGACAGCTTTGCCATGGCAGATTTACCTGAAACGTTGCTCCACCAGCCTTGAAGTTTCAGCATGATATCATGATGAGGAGGTACCCGGATGTCTAGCAAATGTTCCAGCTTTCCCCACACTTGGGTTGCCAAAGAACATTCCACGAACCAATGGACTAGTGTGTCGGTACTTTCGCAGCAAGGGCACTTCGAGGGTAGATTAAAGCCGAACCGCTGCAAAATGTCAGGGAAAGGCAGAATGCAATTAAGCAATCTCCATATGAAAACCGAAACTTTCAGCGGTATGCGTTTATTCCAGAGCAACACGCGGGAAAGCATTGGGAAGGAGTGATCACGAAGTCTGTCCAACGCAGAAGATATTTGGAAACCCCCATGCGAAGTAGGACACCAGATTAGGCAGTCAGGATCAGCTCCCGGACTGAGCCGCACCTGTGAGTGTTGAATACGCGACATCTCCTCGCTAGAAAGGCTCACCTGGTCCAAATGCCAAATGTTATCGTGCAATACATCCTGTAGACACCAAATTTTTACTCTTTTATTTATTACTATTTTTGTTTAATTTATCTCAAAATTTCATTTTAGGCATTTTGGACATCAGAGCTTTTCATTTAGTTTTATTTGTTAATTTTATTCATTAATTTTAAGACATTCAAGCATTAAGATTTTTCGGAAAAGAGATATTCTCTAAATTTTTAGATTCAATTTATGGAGGTTTGTTGTTTATTTATTTTGAAGAGAAAAAAAAAAGCTCATGCGCCTGGAGCTGCATAGGATCCTAGCCCATTTTCTTCCTATAACATTTAAGCAGAAACCATGCTCGAAATGCAGGGGAAATGCAGCTTTGTCCTATTTTATTTTCCACCACTTGTACCACTATTTCTCCTCACCATCGGATCTTTCTCATACCCTTCCACCTGGCCTTCATCTAAGAGGCTCAAATTCATGTGAAGAAGGCGCCATCTGATGGTTTAGAACCGGTAAAAAGGAAAGGACAGCAGGCTGGCCATTGGATGTTAGGGCTAAGAGGTTTGTGTAACTATAAAAGGAAAGAAGGAGTGCGTGAGCAAGGGAGGTTGAAAATGAGGGCTGGCGTGACGGCGGAAACAAAAAAAGAACGAGGGGAGCTTTATGAGGGAGGGTGAAAAGAAAAGAAAAGGAGAGAGCTGGGTTTTGAAAAGAAAAAAAAGGAGAGAGTCTTGGTGACGGCTGAAGAGAGGGGACGGCTGGAAAGGAAAACCGAAGGGAGAAGAGAAAGTCGGATGAGTTTGGCAGCTAGAGAAAAGAAACCGAGAGTGTGAGATAGGGAGTTTTGGGGCTGAGTAAAGAAACCAACGGGCTGGACAGGAGAAAAGCCAGGGAAGAAAAAGGATAACGGCGGCTGGAAAAGGAGAACGCGAGGGAGGTAGCTGGGCTGAGTTTCTGGAGGGCGGCTAGGATTCTGGACAAGAAAGCTAGGGGCAAGAAAGATCCCACGGAAAACTAAGGGAAGGAGACGTGCTAGAAGGAAAAGCAGCGGAGAAAAACCTGAGGGAGTTGTGATGGCTAAAAGGGAGAGCTTCGGGAGTTTTGAGGGGGCGGATGAAGCCAGAAGATGGGCGGCTGAGTGAGGAGAAAAGAGGGAACTTTGGGTCGAAGGAAAAGAAACAACCGAGGGAGAGTCTGAGAGTAGAGTGAAACGACGGCTGAGTTGGGAAGAAAGAAAGCCAGAACCAGAACCAGAAACGGCTGAGGCGTTTTCTGTCCAGATTTTGATCCAAAAAGCTTGGTCAGGTACCCTCCTAGCCTAACGTCTCGGTTCTTTTCATTTTCATTCATTGTTAGATTGTCGGTTTGAGGCCCTGATTCGTTTTGCTGTTTATTCTTGCTGTTTCTGTTCATTTCTAATTCACATGTTCACTGATGCTAAGAAAAGGGTTTTCGATGGTTGGATTTTAATGGTTTGGCTAAAGTGTGTTTAACGTTTGACTATTTTAGTTCTCGGCTGATTGCATGTTCTTCCATTTCTGTTCTCCGCATGACCTGCAACGGTTTGTCTCCTGCATTTTGTGTTGTGCCTTGGAGTCTAATGGATTGGGGTTACGAAATTTGATGATTTGGTTTGAGATGACCTGAGTTGCCTCGGTTGTAATGGTTTAAGATTGTAGAAACCAGTAAGAATGAAAACTGCCTACGCCTGGGCTGGCTAAAAAATTGCAGAAAGCCTATTCATGGACTGTATGATGTCGTCTTGAAATTCCTTGTACAGATGCCCAGTATCTTGTTTGTTTAATGGTCCAGGTTTTAGGATGTTGTTATTGAATGTTTTGGTTTGATGTTTTGAGCAAAGGTTAAGCAGTTCTTCTGCTCTTGTTACTTGCCTGAATACTCTTTGTTGGAATCACTAATGATAGACTACTATGCTTGGAATTGAAACCAAATTTCTGGTAGTGCTGACCAGGGAGCTGCAATGTTAACTGATAGCTCAGTCCATGTCTTGATGCTCCGTTTATGATGTTAAAATGGCGTGCAGTTCACTCCCTTTTCATAGTCACGCCATAAGATAGGAATGAACAAATAACCGAATGAAGTTGCAAGGGTGTAGACGAATGAAAGAAGGCTGCGAATGAAATCACAAAAACCCATTTTCGTTTTCCTTGCCCTGCGATTCCCATATTACTTTCTTTGTTTGGATTTTCAATGGCTGGGTTATCCATTAGAGTGGGTTTCATAGCAAAATTAACAAAGATGCAAGCTTGTTTTCTTGTGTTATCAATGACTGGTGCATGAATTTGTTAAACTCCAAAGCTCATACGGCAAAGCTGCAACTGGAAAATGCAGAAATGTTTTCAATATTTGCGACTCATCTTTCTCTTGTTTGTTCATTTGTTCCAGTAGCTGTCTTCCTTGTGTTTATGTGTAGTTCTGGGGATTGTTGAATAGCTTGTTTGAAAGATTTTCGGCTGCGTTAATGTTAAGTGAGATTTTAGTTGCCGTTTTCCTTCTACAAAGCATGCGTGTAGGAAGCCATCAGTTTCTTTATTTTGTTTTGGGTTTGTCTTCTTGGAAATCTGATCGAAGCTTTAGCAAATGATCATAGCACTCCTTTGCAGTTTTCTCTTCTTCCTCTCCCCCTTGTCCCAAGTTGTTGCATTCAAGTTGAGTTGTTGAATCCATTGGTTTGTTTTGTAAGGCTAAATGGAAAAGATTGCAGAAAAATGTTGGCTAGAAGTTGCAGAAGCATAAGCTTCTTAACCGTGCATGAGCTTGCATGGAAATTTTCTGGAAAATTACACTTTGGCCCCCCAAGTCTCTCTTTGTTTCGCTATGACCCAACCAATTGAATAATTTCCTCAATTTGGTCCTTGGCAGTTTTAATTCTACAACTTCATTGTTTGTTTGTTTCAATTAATTACTATGCTTTGTTTCAATTGCACTTAAGTCATGACTTTAGGGGCTTTATGACCAAGTGAGCTTGTGTTTGCCTATTTTCTTTAATTTTCCCAAATAAATTGGTACCTTGACCTTTCCTTTGTATTTTTGAGGGCAAATAAGTGATTTCAATTCATTGGGGCCCAATTGCAAGGGAGGTAATCTCTATCTCCTTGATTTTCATTTCTCCTATGTGTTCCAACGTGCTAAGTGAGAATTGCATGTCTACTTGCTTCCCTTGCCTTTCCTTAATACCTTTCATTTATTTTCTTTTTATTTTTGCTTTTTATTTGAGTTATTCTTTATGGGGTATGTGTACACCTCTTGGCTTGTAATAGATAGGGCTTGGAGAGCATTTTTATTCATTTCTCCCCTTCCCCTTTTGCTTTAGTTAGCCAATGTAATAGGTTCATTAGATTGATTGCTTGCTTTTGTTGCTACGTGTTAAGTTGCTTTATTAGGCTCTTGCATTTAGTCGAACATGCTAAGTGTTATGTGCTACGTGTTTATAGGTGATTGACATGTCTACTTGCTTTCTATAGTCATAGATAAATGTAATGGATGAATGCACGTCACCACACTAGTCCAACGCTAGTTGTGGCTCATTGTCCCGTTTTCCACTAGTCCAACGCTAGTAGGAATTCATAGATATGGGCTAGTCCAACGCTAGACCCTTAGGGATTTCCTTCGCTAGTTCATACTTGCATGTTTCACTACATTTCATGCACTTTTCTTAGTTTTTTTAGCATTTGGCATGCTCCTCCAATCCTTTTCCCTTCACTTTAAGTTTTTGCATTCTCATGCTAGTTATAGGGTACATTTGCTTGAGAGTCCCCTTTCGATAAGGTAAACGAGCGAGTGTGGCTACAAAATAGCCTTAGCACGCTAGTTCTTCCTTCTAATCAAAGGGAAAATCGAAGTCGCGAAGTTAGGAGTCATTCCCGTACCCGACTTGATGCATACCTCTAGGTTCATGCACTCTCATTCTTATCATATCACTTCCTCACTCTTTTATCCATATTTTCTCACAACTTATATTTTTCTCAATCCACACTTTCTCACCACTTTCTTCCTATCACTTATTTATTTTCTACCTCACAAATTGCATCCAATAGCACTTATATGTATCTACTATCATATTTTCATCCATTTGCACACAAACACCTTTATTTTTCCAATTTGCACACATGCACTTGTCTTACATTCGCACACATGCACGTTTTCTTACATTTTCACACTTGCACTCATATTTGAGTCTTCATTTGCGTCATTCGCGACCTCTATGAGGACTTTCCTTATTGGCCACCACAACTCATGTGGTTGGGACCAAAAAGCTTCATAAGAGACATTTTAGATTTAGGATTGCATCTTTTTAGCATCCATTAGTCATGTCCAACATGCAAAACAGACTTTGGGTAGAAGAAATTAGGAAAAGAAGGGTTAAGTCACGCAACTAGCTTTTGCTAGGGTAAGGGAGTGCCTTAGGCTTTGCCTTTGCCTTCTCCCTTATCAAATGTGACCCCCGATCCCTTTTTTTAGTTACGTAGACCTAAAAGTTCTTTTAAAATGGTTTGTTTACTTTTCTTTCCAAAAATCACTTTTTGGGTGACTTGGTACACCCTAACTCTATACCAAGTGGCGACTTCCTTTTTCATTAAAAAACTCTTTTTGAACTTCGTTTGGCCAAATCGTCGCATTTTCAAAGTCCCACGGCCTTTTATTTTCACTTTCACACACGTTCACATACATATCTCACACACTACTTTCACACCACATCAAAAAGTGGGGCGCGACACATCCCGAATGCAAAGGGTCGAGGAAGGGACGTGCAAGCGGTGCTTGCCCAACGGACCAGAGCCGATCCAGTTGTCATACCAGAAGGAAGCACTCCCGTTCTTAATCAAGGTTTGCGAATTATCCTCAACGAAGTCCCTAACTCGCAACATTCTCTTCCAAACAGCTGAGCTTGTCTGGCTTGCAGGAACAGTGGTTAGATGCTCCGTGACTGCGACATGTTTCACACACATAAATCTGGTCCACAAGGTATCCGAAGTGCGCATTTTCCACCATAGCTTGCACCCAAAAGCATCCTGGACATCCTGTAAACGACGGAGGCCTAGGCCATTTTCTTGGGTAGGCTTACACAATGCGTGCCATTTCCTCCAATGACGCTTGTCACGTCCCTCAACCTCTCCCCAAAAGAAATTGGACATTAGCCTTTCAATCCTCTTAATCACACCTCGCGGGAGCTCCGAGACGGCCAGAGTGTAGATGGGTATAGAAGATAGCACATGCTTAATGAGAATTAACCGTCCCCCTGGCGACAGGAGCCGGTTTTTCCATCCAGCCAACTTAGCCTGTATCTTATCAATCAGAGGCTGAAAATGCTCCATCTTCCTTTTTCCTATCACAAGCTTGCATCCTAAGTAGACAAAAGGAAGTCCCTTATATTGAAAACCCGTTCTCCGAGATAGAAGCCTTTTAGCCGCCAAAGGACACTTCGGAGAGACAATGTAGAAACTTTTCTCCTTGTTCACTCGCTGACCGGATCCGTGTTGATACAACTCCAAGAAACCCATGAGAGACTGCACCGATCGATTGTCCCCCCGAGTAAAAATGACTATATCGTCTGCAAAAGCCAGATGCGATACCGTCGGGCAGTGGCGGCCCAAAGCAAAGGGCTGTAACTTCCGCTGCAGAGCCAAGTTATTAATCCCTCGGCTTAAAGCTTCAGACACCAAGATGAAGAGGAAGGGGGATAACGGGTCGCCTTGCTTCAAGCCTTGCTTAGCTTGAAAGAAACCATGAGGTCGACCGTTGACCAATATTGAAAACCATGCAGAGGTGAGGTTGTTCATAATTAAAGAGACGAAGTGGGAGTGAAAGCCAAATTGAAGCAATAATCGGAGAGAGAAAATCCCACGAAACTCGATCAAAAGCTTTCATCATGTCTAACTTGAAGATGACGTTGTGTCCCCGGGCCTTCCTGTCTATGGATTTCACCAACTCCTGGGCAAGCAAAATATTATCAGCGATATCCCTACCACTGACGAAGCCCGATTGCTCAAGAGAGATAATCGTTGGAAGAACAACTTTTAAGCGATTGCTCAGGATTTTGGTGAAAACCTTGTTGATAAAGTTGCACAGGCTTATGGGCGGGAAGTCCGCAAAAGAGTGCGGGGCCTCGTTTTTAGGCAATAGGAGGATCAGAGTGCTCACTATCCCCTTCGGGATTGGGACACCGCACATGAACTCCCGAGCGGCTTGGAGGACATCTTGTGCAATTATATCCCAGCAGCGCTTGAAAAAGTTACCCGAAAATCCATCACAACCCGCTGCACTTTGGCCATCGAGTTCAAAGACAGCTTGCCGCACTTCCTCTAGCGTAATTTCCCGGATGAGTTGCGCATTCTGATCCGGGGTAACAAGAGGCGGGATGACCTCTAGCAGCCTGCAAATAGCAGTGTTGTTTATTGGTGGAACCTCCGCTAACAGCGATTGAAAGAAAGCCACTGCCGATGTCCCAATGTCATCTGCACTTTCAACAACCTCACCCTCTAAATTGCAGATCCTGGTGATCGAGAGCCGTGCCCGCTTATCCAACAGGTGGGAGTGGAAATACCGAGTATTTGCGTCGCCCTCCCTCAGCCACTTCACTCTGGCTTTCTATTTCCAGAAAGTTTCCTCATCAGCTAGGTGTTTCAACAGTGCAGCCTGGGCCTGACTCCATTGCACTCGAGCCTCATCCAAATCTGTCTCCTCAAGTTGCAACTCCTTTAGCCTTACTGCCTCCTCAGCTTTGGAGACTTTCTCAAAAATATTACCAAATGCATCTTGGTTCCAAGTACGCAAGGCTTGCTTTAAACGTTTCAATTTGAGGAAAAAACAAAACATTCCATAACCAGCAGTCGGTTGATCCCAGCTCCGGCGAACCACCATGAGGAAACCGTGGTGATTCAGCCACATGTCTTGGAAGCGAAACGACTCCGGCCCAGTGGGGGGCCCTGGGGAGAGTTGTAGTAACTGTGGGCTATGATCTGAGGTAGCGCGATTAAGATGTTTCACTACGCTGCCAGAGAAACGACGTTGCCATTCCAGATTCATCAGGAGTCTATCTAAATGCTTCCAGATTCTCCTGCCTTGGCGGATACCAGTCCAAGTGTAACGACTGCCCGAGAAGGGAATCTGTTTGAGACCACAAGCAGATATACATTCGGCAAACTCAGCAATTGCGGTCAAGTCTTGTGCAGCCTGTCCGACATATTCATCAGCAGCCGCTACAACATTGAAATTGCCTCCTACAAGCCACGGCTTAGTCTCTATTTCCTCCGATATTAATCCCAGGGCTGACCATAAGGCGCGACGTTCAACTCACGAGCATTTGCCATAAACAAAGGACCCGTGAACAACAAAGTTCCAAGAATCATGGCAAACTTGCATGTGAATAAGTTGGTCATTGTTTACTAAAACATTTACAGCAAAATCGGACCTCCACATTACCCATATTTTATTGGTGGAGTTACATATCCCAAGGTGAAAGCCAAAACGAGACGTAAAGTCATCTAGCTGACCAGCATCAACCATCGGCTCGATGATGACTAGAAAAGTTACTGAATGTAAACGTAACAGCTTCTTCAAACGGCGAATTGAGGCACGGCCAGCAATTCCCCGGATATTCCATACTAGCATATTAATCATTAAGCAAAAGATGGGGGGAAATCAGGGCCTACCTTCAAAGACTGCCGGGTGACAATTGTTTTGGGCAAGTTCCAGAATCGTCTGCGCCGACCCCTTTTGGCTAATGGTGCCTCTTTGTGAGAAATAGGAAAAAGGTGGTCGATCCTCCTTTTGAAGGCTGCAAAGTCCTCCGTCAAAACTTCACGTGGACGAGCAGGCCTTTGTTGACCTTCAGCATCCGAAAGTGAGTCAAGAGTTTCCCTTCTGCGTTGCCAAAGGCATTGATCATCCCTGATGTCGCAAGGAAGAGGTTTGTTCAGTACCGTTGGAAAGGCCGAAGGCTTTGGAGACTCTGAGGGGACCGGACAGGGCAGCGTTGGAGCATCAGAGGACACCGGGCAGGGAACCTGGGTCCCCTTGGGATTACTCACTACCGCTGGCGAAACCAAATGGGCAGAACAAACAGCCGATGCTTCTGCGATTGCCTCTGTAGAGCGCTGCGGTTGGGCAGCCAAGTTGTGTCGTCCCTGGGTATCCGCATTAGAGACGTGTTGTTGGGCGGATCCCTGATCCCCGGTGTCAGGATGTACTTCGGCTGAAACCCTAGCCACAATCAGCTCTGGTTCCTTAGGTTGATCTGTCGCCTTTAGCGGGATTGAATCCTTTGCAGACCAGACCTGTTGTTGCGTAGCCTGGCTATCCCGGTGCTTAACCACATGATCTTGCGATCGACAGGAACTGACGGAGTGGCCAAGTTTCCTGCAACTTTTGCAATAATCTGGTAGGTTTTCATATTTTACCTTTTCCCAGAAACCGGACGACCC
>NC_040039.1:26288303-26299717 GCF_003713205.1 Coffea eugenioides
TTTTGCTTTTTATTTGAGTTATTCTTTATGGGGTATGTGTACACCTCTTGGCTTGTAATAGATAGGGCTTGGAGAGCATTTTTATTCATTTCTCCCCTTCCCCTTTTGCTTTAGTTAGCCAATGTAATAGGTTCATTAGATTGATTGCTTGCTTTTGTTGCTACGTGTTAAGTTGCTTTATTAGGCTCTTGCATTTAGTCGAACATGCTAAGTGTTATGTGCTACGTGTTTATAGGTGATTGACATGTCTACTTGCTTTCTATAGTCATAGATAAATGTAATGGATGAATGCACGTCACCACACTAGTCCAACGCTAGTTGTGGCTCATTGTCCCGTTTTCCACTAGTCCAACGCTAGTAGGAATTCATAGATATGGGCTAGTCCAACGCTAGACCCTTAGGGATTTCCTTCGCTAGTTCATACTTGCATGTTTCACTACATTTCATGCACTTTTCTTAGTTTTTTTAGCATTTGGCATGCTCCTCCAATCCTTTTCCCTTCACTTTAAGTTTTTGCATTCTCATGCTAGTTATAGGGTACATTTGCTTGAGAGTCCCCTTTCGATAAGGTAAACGAGCGAGTGTGGCTACAAAATAGCCTTAGCACGCTAGTTCTTCCTTCTAATCAAAGGGAAAATCGAAGTCGCGAAGTTAGGAGTCATTCCCGTACCCGACTTGATGCATACCTCTAGGTTCATGCACTCTCATTCTTATCATATCACTTCCTCACTCTTTTATCCATATTTTCTCACAACTTATATTTTTCTCAATCCACACTTTCTCACCACTTTCTTCCTATCACTTATTTATTTTCTACCTCACAAATTGCATCCAATAGCACTTATATGTATCTACTATCATATTTTCATCCATTTGCACACAAACACCTTTATTTTTCCAATTTGCACACATGCACTTGTCTTACATTCGCACACATGCACGTTTTCTTACATTTTCACACTTGCACTCATATTTGAGTCTTCATTTGCGTCATTCGCGACCTCTATGAGGACTTTCCTTATTGGCCACCACAACTCATGTGGTTGGGACCAAAAAGCTTCATAAGAGACATTTTAGATTTAGGATTGCATCTTTTTAGCATCCATTAGTCATGTCCAACATGCAAAACAGACTTTGGGTAGAAGAAATTAGGAAAAGAAGGGTTAAGTCACGCAACTAGCTTTTGCTAGGGTAAGGGAGTGCCTTAGGCTTTGCCTTTGCCTTCTCCCTTATCAAATGTGACCCCCGATCCCTTTTTTTAGTTACGTAGACCTAAAAGTTCTTTTAAAATGGTTTGTACTTTTCTTCCAAACATCACTTTTTTGGGTGACTGGTACACCCAAAACTCTATACCAAGTGCGACTTCCTTTTTCCTAAAAACTCTTTTGAACTTCGTTGGCCAAATCGTCGCATTTCAAATCCCACGGCCTTTATTTCACTTCACACACGTTCACAGTACATACTCACACACTACGTTCACACCACATCAAAAAGTGGGCGCGACACATCGAAGGCAGAGGTTCGGGGAGGGGACGTGCAAGCGATGCTTGCCCAATGGACCGGAGCCGATCCAGTTGTCATACCAGAAGGAAGCACTCCCATTCTTAATCAAGGTTTGCGAATGTTCCTCAACGAAGTCCCTAACTCGCAACATTCTCTTCCAAACAGCTGAGCTTGTCTGGCTGGCAGGAGCAGTGGTTAGATGCTCCGTGACTGCGACATGTTTCGCACGCATAAATCTGGTCCACAAGGTATCTAAAGTGCGCATTTTCCACCATAGCTTGCACCCAAAAGTATCCCGGACATCCTGTAAATGACGGAGGCCTAGGCCATTTTCTTGGGTAGGCTTACACAATGCTTGCCATTTCCTCCAATGACGCTTGTCACGTCCCTCAACCTCTCCCCAAAGGAAAGTGGACATTAGTTTTTCAATCCTCTTAATCACACCTCGCGGGAGCTCCGAGACGGCCAGAGTGTAGATGGGTATAGAAGATAGCACATGCTTAATGTGAATTAACCGTCCCCTGGCGACAGGAGCCGGTTTTTCCATCCAGCCAACTTAGCCTGTATCCTATCAATCAAAGGCTGAAAATGCTCCATCCTCCTTTTTCCTTTCACAAGCTTGCATCCCAAGTAGACAAAAGGAAGTCCCCTATATTGAAAGCCGGTTCTCCGAGCTAGAAGCCTTTTAGCCGCCAAAGGACACTTCGGAGAGACAATGTAGAAACTTTTATCCTTGTTCACTCGCTGACCGGAGCCGTGTTGATACAACTCCAAGAAGCCCATGAGAGACTGCACCGAGCGCTTGTCCCCCCGAGTAAAAATGACTATATCGTCTGCAAAAGCCAGATGCGATACCGTCGGGCAGTGGTGCCCAAAGCAAAAGGCTGTAACTTCCGCTGCAGAGCCAAGTTATTAACCCCTCGGCTTAAAGCTTCAGACACCAAGATGAAGAGGAAGGGGGATAACGGGTCGCCTTGCTTCAATCCCTGCTTAGCTTGAAAGAAACCATGAGGTCGACCGTTGACCAATATTGAAAACCATGCAGATGTGAGGTTGTTCATAATTAAAGAGACAAAGTGGGAGTGAAAGCCAAATTGAAGCAATAATCGGGAGTGGAAATCCCACGAAACTCGATCAAAAGCTTTCATCATGTCTAACTTGAAAATGACGTTGTGACACCGGGCCTTCTTGTCTATGGAATTCACCAGCTCCTGGGCAAGCAAGATATTATCAGTGATATCCCTGCCACTGACGAAGCCCGATTGCTCAAGAGAGATAATTGTTGGGAGAACAACTTTTAAATGGTTGCTCAGGATTTTGATGAATACCTTGTTGATAAAGTTGCACAGGCTTATGGGCCGGAAGTCCGCAAAAGAATGCGGAGCCTCCTTTTTAGGCAATAGGAGGATCAGAGTGCTCGCTATTCCCTTCGGGATTGGAACACCACACATGAACTCCCGAGCAGCTTGGAGGACATCCTGTGCAATTATATCCCAGCAGCGCTTGTAAAAATTACCCGAAAATCCATCACAACCCGCTGCACTTTGGCCATCGAGTTCAAAGACAGCTTGCCGCACTTCCTTTAGCGTAATTTCCTAGATGAGTTGCGCATTCTGATCTGGGGTAACAAGAGGTGGGATGGCCTCTAGCAGCCTGCAAATAGCAGTGTTGTTTATTGGTGGAACCTCCGCTAACAGCGATTGAAAGAAAGCCACTGCCGTTGTCCCAATGTCATTTGCACTTTCAACAACCTCACCCTCTAAATTGTAGATCCTGGTGATCGAGAGCCGTGCCCGCTTATCCAACAGGTGGGAGTGAAAATACCGAGTATTTGCGTCGCCCTCCCTCAGCCACTTCACTCTGGCTTGCTGTTTCCAGAAAGTTTCCTCATCAGTTAGGTGTTTCAGCAGTGCAGCCTGGGCCTGACTCCATTGCACTCGAGCCTCATCCGAATCTGTCACCTCAAGTTGCAACTCCTTTAGCCTTACTTCCTCCTCAGCTTTGGAGACTTTCTCGAAAATATTACCAAATACATCTTGGTTCCAAGTACGCAAGGCTTGCTTTAAATGTTTCAATTTGAGGAAAAAACGAAACATTCCATAACCAGCAGTCGGCTGATCCCAGCTCCGGCGAACCACCATGAGGAAACCGTGGTGATTCAGCCACATGTCTTGGAAGCGAAATGACTTCGGCCCAGTGGGGAGTCCTGGGGAGAGTTGCAATAACTATGGGCTATGGTCTGAGGTAGCGCGATTAAGATGTTTCACTACGCTGCCAGAGAAACGACGTTGCCATTCCAGATTCATCAGGAGTCTATCTAAACGCTTCTAGATTCTCCTGCCTTGGCGGATACCAGTCCAAGTGTAACGACTGCCCGAGAAGGGAATCTCTTTGAGACCACATGCAGATATACATTCAGCAAACTCAGCCATTGCGGTCAAGTCTTGTGCAGCCTGTCCGGCATATTTATCAGCAGCAGCTACAACATTGAAATCGCCTCCTACAAGCCACGGCTTAGTCCCCATTTCCTCCGATATTAATCCCAGGGCTGACCATAAGGCGCGACGTTCAACTCGCGAGCATTTGCCATAAACAAAGGACCCGTGAGCAACAAAGGTCCAAGAATCATGGCAAACTTGCATGTGAATAAGTTGGTCATTGTTTACTAAAACATTTACAGCAAAGCCAGACCGCCACATTACCCATATTTTATTGGAGGAGTTACATACCCCAAGGTGAAAACCAAAACGGGACGTAAAATCATCTAGCTGACCAGCATCAACCATCGGCTCGATGATGACTAGAAAAGTTACTGAATGTAAACGTAACAGCTTCTTCAAACGGCGAATTGAGGCACGGCCAGCAATTCCCCGGATATTCCATACTAGCATATTAATCATTAAGCAAAAGATGGGGGGAAATCAGGGCCTACCTTCGAAGACTGCCGGGTGACAATTGTTTTGGGCAAGTTCCAGAATCGTCTGCACCGACCCCTTTTGGCTAATGGTGCCTCTTTGTGAGAAACAGGAAAAATGTGGTCGATCCTCCTTTTGAAGGCTGCAAAGTCCTCCGTCAAAACTTCACGTGGACGAGCAGGCCTTTGTTGACCTTCAGCATCCGAAAGTGAGTCAAGAGTTTCCCTTCTGCATTGCCAAAGGCATTGATCATCCCTGATGTCGCAAGGAAGAGGTTTGTTCAGTACCGATGGAAAGGCCGAGGGCTTTGGAGACTCTGAGGGGACCGGACAGGGCAGCGTTGGAGCATCAGAGGACACCGGGCAGGGAACCTGGGTCCCCTTGGGATTACTCACTACCGCTGGCGAAACCAAATGGGCAGAACAAGCAGCCGCTGCTTCTGCGATTGCCTCTGTAGAGCGCTGCGGTTGGGCAGCCAAGTTGTGTCGTCCCTGGGTATCCGCATTAGAGAGGTGTTGTTGGGCGGATCCCTGATCCCCGGTGTCAGGATG
Source organism: Coffea eugenioides (assembly GCF_003713205.1). Taxonomy (NCBI): domain Eukaryota; kingdom Viridiplantae; phylum Streptophyta; class Magnoliopsida; order Gentianales; family Rubiaceae; genus Coffea; species Coffea eugenioides. Next base: position 26,293,273 of record NC_040039.1, read on the forward strand.
TACTTCGGCTGAAACCCTAGCCACAGTCAGCTCTAGTTCCTTAGGTTGATCTGTCGCCTCCAGCGGGATTGAATCCTTTGCAGACCAGACCTGTTGTTGCGCAGCCTGGCTATCCCGGTGCTTAACCACATGATCTTGCGATCGACAGGAACTGGCGGAGTGGCCAAGTTTCCTGCAATTTTCGCAATAATCTGGTAGGTTTTCATATTCTACCTTTTGCCAGAAACCGGACGACCCATTCCAAATCCACACCCGTTGGGGGAGGGACTGTAACAGATCAACCTAAACGCAGATGCGAGCCACACTAGGCCGCGACAATGTTGTCGTGGATGCGTCTAGGTGCAGGGGTTCGCCAACCAATCGAGCAATGGAGAACAAAGGTTCTTTTCCAAAGAGGTGGACAGGGAGAAATGGGAGCCGGATCCAGACCGGTACTATGGAGGATTCGATATTTGCAGAGAATGTGGAAGACCACTTGAACACACGCATTGCGAAGCCTTGGAACGTCCAGAAACCGCGCAGCCAACATCTATGATAATCGTCTTCGAGGTCGAATCTGATTAAGACATGCCTGGGGTCAAGCAGTCCCAACGAGAAAGAACCTTTAAAGCCAACGGACATGAAGTCTTTCCGTAGACCCTCCATTGACGGCCTACCACGGGAGAATTTCCCAATCAAAGCAAACTTTAGAGGAGATGATAAAAGACGAACTTCCTCCGCAGAGAAGGACACTGCTGGTTCACCTCGGTAGTTTTCGCGGGGCTTGAGACAGGAAATTGGATCAACAGCAGCAGAGGAAGAGAGTATATCAGCAAAGGAGCGCTTCGAAGACGTGGGGTGTGGGGGATGCCCTTCACCCATGGGATGAAGGGCAGCCATGGCTGATATTCAAACAAGGAGGGCAGCGGACCTAGAGAGAAAACGGCAAGACTTAAAACCTATATCAAAACACAATATAAATAATACATATAATTGACATGTTATCACAAGTTAATCTTCCTAATTGCTCTATCTCTCTGCTCTAGTTTTTGGAATTTGGGTTCGTAGAAAATAGTGGTGATGCCTTCAAGAGATTAGGTGGTTTCTTGAGATTCGTTGTAAGCACCAAATGGAATTTTTTTCATTTTCAGTTGTTATTCTTTTCTCATCTTCCCCAGAAGACACAAAAAACATCTTGATTTGGTGCTCCACCATAGCCTCAAGCCCTCACCTCACACTAAATCCTCACTCATAGATATTGTTAATTGTTTAATCCTGACTCGGGTATTAACGCGAATTCCAGGAAGAGCAGTATCTAACCACTAATACTTCAACCCAAATTCTGTAAAATCACATGGGAATCATAACTCCATCCATTATAATATATCTACTCCACATACCACTTTCCTCTAGTTTGAATTGCCCTACAACAAATAGAGGAAAAAGGAAAGAATTTAGTTTCTAGATAAATCACAAAAAAAAAATTTTATCACCCCAAATTTGATCTTGATTGGTAACCCGTCTTCCCTGTCTTGATTGGTACCCCAAATTTACAAACCAAGAACCACTGTCCCTGGATTTCATTGGGCCTCTCCCCCCCTCCAGTGTAGGTTAATATAGGAGTAGGAGTAGGAGTAAGCTAAACTAACTGTTACCGTCTAATTAAAAAAAAAATCACTGTTTCCCTATTCTCCGCTATTGGCTCCATAGGTACAACCACTAGCCTAATTCACTTCATCCATGTCTTGGGCAGACGCCGCCACCACCAAGTACGTAATGCGGCGGGCGTTGAGCACCAAAGCAAAAGTCTCCAACACCTTCACCATATCACGATGTTCGGTCCTCACAGACATTAAACCCTCCAACTCCAAGTCCATAGATTCTCAATTGAGCCATCTCGTAGTCTGGTTTCAATATCTACTATTTCAATGTCATTGCATGTTTCATTAATTAGTTTGTAATTTGTACTTTTGTATTGCTTAAGGATTTGGCTCTTCAACCGTTGCCGTCTTTATGTAGATTTGTTGGAAGAGAAGGGAACAACCAAACAAGAAAGGAACTTGTGAAGAGTGCTTCTTTTATGAAATAACATGTATGTCCCTAGTTTATTGGTATATTTGAGTTGCAGTGACGAGTTAATGAAAAAGTGTAATTATTCTGTTAACTTTACACATTCCGTTACCAATTTGATTTACCAATTTGATTAAAATGGCACAAAATTAAGAGTTTAAGGAGTTAAATGTATCAAATTGAAGTTCAGGGACTAACGTGGGAGTTGCAATATAGTTCAAGGGTGCAAAATAAAATTTACCCTTTTTGTTATTAGCCCTGTACCTTTTTTGAAAAGAACAAGAATTATGTTGGTCTAAAATACTTTCGTTTAGGGATAATTTCAGAAAACTTCCCTTGAGGTTTTTAACAATTTCACTGTCATTCCCTAAGGTTTTAAAAATTTTATTTACCTCCCCCGTCAGTCAGTTGGGACCCAATGTTTACATCACTAATGGCCATATGACTTTATTATCCTTATAATTAGGATTATTACACGTATATGTGAAGGAAAAGAGTTACAATTTTGCTAACTACATTAACCATAATTTGGATTGTAAAAAGTTAATTAATTTGTCATCTAAACATTAGGCCAATATTAGGTGCATCTTTATTAATTTTTATATACTTGACAAATAAAGAAATTAGACGTAATGCAGTTGATAAATTAAAGGATTTAGACATGAGAAATAATTAATTAATTTACAAATTGAATTAACCATAATTTGAAACGTAGAAAAAAACTAATTTGGCATCTAAAGCAGATCCAATACTAGACATCTTTTTCTCCAATTTATGCACTTGATAAATAAAAGGAATAAGATATAAAGAGATTTCACTTGAGTTGATTTTTCTTATAATTGTGGTGATAGCAAGAATCTTCAGGTATGGGAAAATAGGTTTTTGTTAAATCTTGAAAGGTTTTATTTTTTGTTATGGATAATGGAAATATTTTATTGATCATGTATAGTAATAGCCCCATAAGTAAAGTAACAAGTTAGATCAAATATTTAATCTAACTAATATCATAGTTGAGGGACACTTTTAGCATAAACAAATCTTCTCACGTCTGAAATTATCTTTTTATTGTTGTTTTTTTTTAATTGGACTAAGTTATTATAAGAAAATTGATTTCGAGAGAGATGAGTGATATTTTTAGAATCAAAAGAAAGAACAATGAAATTATTAAAAATCTCCTGAGAGATTTCCGAAATTATCCTTTGGTTTATGTAACCAGGATTGGGGATCTGCAGCTGCAGGGCCAACCGCCCACTACAATGGACGGCTGGCCAAATCTCCTACCGTCCATTGCACCCATAAATGATTTCACCGCTTCGTTTCTCAACTCATTTCTCTTACTCACAACAGTCGCATTGTCCTTTCCTCTGACAAAGGCGAAGAAAAAAGCGTGACAGAGACGGACAAAAAGCTTGAGTGATCGTCCCTTCCATCTTCCAAAAAGCTTGAGTGACCATCTTCATTCCGAGTAGTGGTAACCCCCATTTTCTCTCTAACCCATAGTTTCTTCGTCTGGGCTCTGCTTATTTTGTTCTTTTCTTTGCTCAATTCTTCTCTCCCGCTGAATCACGTTTTCTTGTATGAGTCTTCTTAGCTACTTTCCCCACTAAATCAAGCAAAGTTAGAAGCAATTTGGAAATTTTTGAGAATGTGGTTCTTGTTTATCACTTAAATGTTCTAGGATTCTTTTCTTTGCAGTATTCTGTTCGTTTTTCTTTTTCTTTTTCTTTTTCTTTTTCTTTTTGGTTTGGCTGTCTTTTGCTTTTCTGCAGACTGCAGGTCTGGAGTTTGTAAATTTTTGCCTTCTTTGCTATCATAGTTTGGATTTTACTGTGTTTATTATATGGTGACTCCTCATAAAACTTAAGACTAAATGGTTAGTGTTACTTAGCTGAATTTTCCCCGAAACCAGGACGTGACAAGAAAAGTTGTGCAGATTTATCCAGATATTGTGTTGGCAAATATTCTTTTAATTTAAAGAGCTAGTTATTGAAAGAAAACAGCTGAGTTAGAGGTGTAAAGGGTCAATGTTACTTAGCTGCCAGCATGTGGACATTATGAGAGAAGAGTTGAAGAATTGTGTTGAGATGTAGTACTTTTTTTTTAAACATTTTTTTGGTTTAGGCTAATAGTTGAATGGAAATCAAATGATTGAGATTGCAAGCTTTGGCATTAAACTGAACAAGTTGTTGTCACGAGTCATACTATAGAAAATTTGTATTTGATGGTTTTTATGTTCAAAAGTTAGGAGTCTTCAAACATTAGTGCAAATTCCATTAGATGGTAAAATGCTAATCTGCCACTTTCGTAATTCTCACGTTTGTTTGTTGAACAGACTTTTCATCTTTATTGTAGCAGCCAGGAAAAATGCTTAGCTTTTGAGGATTTATGATCTTTGATTTTTTCTACTTTTTACTGATTTCAGGTACTCATATGCCTCTTTTTGACAACTATGGTGAAGATGCTTTGTCTAACTGCACAGCACAGATTTCCTTGGTTTTATGTTGTTTTCCAAGTTGAAATTTTATGATACTTGCATTACTGGTTGCACGAATTTTATATTTAATTGTCATACTAGGATACAATTGACTGGTTGTTGGCCTGATCGCGCTGTTTTGGTGCATATGTGCATGTCTACAAGCCTATATACCAGATATGCCAACATGTAGATAGTTATGACATTTTTATCTGACCATAGTTTTGTGGTAAATATTGATGGAAGAACATTTAGATATTCTTTTGGTGCATACAGGTCATGGCCTCATCTGATGAAGAAGGTGAGATTGTACCAGATTCCGTAACGGAATACTACTTTGTTGACCACATTGGGGAACTGGTTTCCTTTTCCACGCTGCCGCTTAAGTGGAATGATGGAGAGATAACAGAGGAGCTCTGTACGAAGATTTATGTATGTGGGACTTCTGATGATGGTCTTCAGCAAATATATAAGAAAGTCATTGCATGGAAATTTGATATTTCTTATGTCATGCCTGAAGTATATGTGCTTTCTAAGGAGAAACTGTGGGTAAAACTTTATCGACCAAGAAAGGGTTATGAAGAGACGATCAAAACAATACTGATTACAATTCACTTTCTCCACTTTGTTAAAAAAAATCCAAGTGGATCTCAAGATGCCCTGTGGAATCAGATACTGAAAACCTTCAGGCATGCGTAATTTTACATTTCCTTTCTAATCTTGTTGGTTAGTGTTGTTTGTTTCTTTTGCTCTCTAAATCATTTAATGTAGTACATTTGAGATTCTGCCATCTGAGAATGATCTATTGGGTCACATGCCATTGATCAATGAAGCTGCATTGAGGGATAAAGATCTTGCAAAATCTGAGGTTAGTTATATTATCATTACTCTGAATACACCAGTTTATGGATCCGTCTTATGCATCAACTGGTTTTTACTCATCTTCTCTGACTTCAACCAAGATTAACAATGCTATCTATTCAATTTGAGAACCTGACTCTCATTGTCATTTATCAGATTGTAATAGATTTGCTGCTGTGTTTTTTGCATAACCAGTTTACTTGCATGAGTAATTGGTAAATTACACTTCTAGAATTGACCACTATTATCACTTTGTTGATCAACTGCTTTTATATGTAACTTTGGACCAAAAGTCACAGTGCTTCCTAAATAGCACCAGTTACTAAAACACCTAAATAGTCAAATTGTACTTGACTATCTAGTTGGTAGACAAATAAACCTTGCCACTATACTTTTTGTTTCCTTTCTATAAGCCCTTTCTATTGGTAAGAAGTTGCACCTTTAAGGAAAGTATTTCAAAAAAAAAAAAAAAAATTGAAAGGAATACATTGCAGCCAAGGTGAATTGCTGGAAAATTATCAGCAGTTATAAGTATTGTAATCACCTGTTGACTCGCTTTCTGCCATGTTGTTCCTTCCCTCAGTATCCAATGCATGTTTTACTTTCATTTCTTAGACTTGAGTTTTCCATAATGATGTCAATCTTTTTCAGTTTTTAGTAGTGATTGAGTCACAATAGCATTAGGCATATGGACAATAATGTCTTTTAGACTGTCCATTTTGAAATGGAGGTAGTAGTAAACTACATTAGCTGGAAAACCATCGCTGCACCAAAAATACATCTGCCCAATCTACTTTGCTGACATAATCCTAGTTCTCTGAGTGACGCTTCAGATGGCCTCTCATAATCAGCATTCCTATGCAGTGACATCCTATTGCTGTAATGGGACATCAGAACATGCAATGGTTGCTCTGGATATGAATGAAAAAATTCTTTCCTATGATACACCAGAAACCCGAAGAGATTGCCACAGAGAACCATTTTAGGATAGTGATACTTTGTTCCTGAATTGCACAAGTTAACATGTAACCCTCATCTTGATGTTTGCCATCTTTTTCCCCC
>NC_040039.1:26300717-26480957 GCF_003713205.1 Coffea eugenioides
AAGATATGTGTAAATATTAGGAAAGATATGATTATAGTATCATGTATTAATTAGGTATCATATAATTATAGTATCATGTATTAATTAGGTATCATATGATTAAAGTATCATATATTAATTAGGTAGTTACACTTGTGTATATATATATGTATATTGTGTAGTCCAAAGGAAGGAAGAAAAGTATTTTTTCTCCCCCTTTTTCTTAGTTTTCATGGTATCAGAGCCCTACCATCAAGGTTAGGGTCTCTGTCCGCTGCCGGAAAATTCAGTAGTCATCATTCGGTTCATCTGGTTCTGTATAGGACACATCTGTGTTCTATTCTTCACTCTTGTTTTAAAGAGTTCAGATCTGTCCTTTTTTGTTTTTATTCTGTTAATTCTGAACCCATGGCAGAAACGAAATCTGTCGTTACGTCTGATGTGGTTCCTGTGATGTCTAAGATCACGGACCACAAACTCAACAATTCTAACTATCTTGATTGGAGCAAAACGGTTCGTCTTTATCTGCGAAGCATTGATAAAGACAATCATCTGACTGATGATCCTCCAAAAGATGGTTCAAGACAGACATGGCTAAGGGAAGATGCTAGATTGTTCCTACAAATACGGAATTCTATTGACAGTGAGGTAATTAGCTTAATTAATCACTGTGAATTTGTTAAGGAGTTAATGGAGTATTTAGAATTTTTGTATTCTGGTAAAGGGAATATTTCTCGCATATATGAGGTGTGTCAAGCCTTTTATCGTGCAGAGAAACAAGATAAGTCCATCACGACTTATTTTATGGATTTTAAGAAAACTTATGAGGAGCTTAATCTGTTATTACCGTTTAGTTCTGATGTAAAAGTTCAGCAAACTCAACGGGAACAGATGGCAATTATGAGTTTTTTGGCTGGTCTTTCACCTGAATTTGAAGCTGCTAAATCTCAATACTTTACCTACCTGCACTACATTTACTTTCAGCTTTATTTTTCTTGCCAGATAAGCTTATCTAGAACTCTCTGTGTGTGTGTAGTGTTTTTCTTTTTCTTATTTTTTATCCTCATATTCTCGACATTACATCTCTGTTGTGAAGTGGGCTTAAATGTCCTGTGATTTTAGCTCTTCTTTAAGCTAAAAGCTGTTATAAATATAAGGTGTTCTCAACTGGAAAAAAGCTGATTCTGAATCCCAGCCAGTACAGTGCGCATGAGAGAGCTTTTGACTTTTTCAAAACATTTCAAACAAGTAAATATTATAATTTTGTCCAACAAGTTTTGAAGGACGAGAAGCTGTGAAGAAAAATCCCTTTGTTGGAGAACAATCATTCTCAAGTCCATTAGTTGACATCTTCTAGTTAAGAGTTTTCCTTTGAGAATCTTTTGGTGTCTCAAAATAGACGAACTCATCAGGTAGCAGCTTCAAAGTGATATTGCATGCAATATTTTGGATTTTGCTGCAATTTGTCCTTGATCTCTCAAACCAGCTTTTACCGGGAAATTTCAACAACTTGACCATTAAAAAAGAGCCCACCAGACTCAGGAATCAAGTAAAATACCTTCTGTTTTTTCCCTCTCTCTTAATTGGCTTAAATCCTTTTGTTCTAGGATCATTGCATCTCTCTCCTTCAGAGAACATGGTGGTCAAACTTTAAGTTCTAGTGCCAATATTCATGCAGCAGGTTATGCATGTTGAGAGTGGCATTTGAATTCAATAATTGCAAGAACAAGAAGTAGAGGAGCAGGAAACAAGGAATTCTAGTTCTACTTATGATTCACTAGCAGTAGCCTGGTAGCAAGAAAGGATATCTGAGAATATAGTTACTCAAATCTGCAAAAGGTTAATACTACGAAATCATTGTAGAATAAATATCTCATGCCCTGTTGCTGAAGATGGCATACTATAGATTTCTTGGCAATAGATTAAACTACCTAAGCAAGACTACTTATGGTTCGATGCATTATAGTTAACTTCAGTTAGATTTATAGAGTTTAGACCCAATCCACATTGGAATAATGTTTCAATATCCTGCAATCAATGTAGCCTCAGTCAAATCATCAAAGGTCCATTTTTACATGTACCAATTCACACACAAGACCTGCGGAAATTTTAATTGCAAGTCCTGATGGTTCAAAGTTCACAATTTCAATATTAACCTAATGTCAATTCTATTTATTCTTCCACTTAATGACTTAAGTTCATAATGAGTTTGTTTGGATAGGAGTTTATTTGGATGATTTATTTGAGATAATTACTGTAGCACTTTTTGTGATGTGATGTATGTGAGATAAAAAAGGTGATTGGGAAGATAAAAAGGTGGTTGAAATTTGTGAAGCAAATTATTTTATCTGAAATCAAGTTAGTCCAAACAAACCCAATGACTTAAGTTCACCACTCTTAAGTTTTACCAAGTAGTTGATATGATCTTTAGAACACTCGTATGTAGTACTTGTGAAGTATCTTTTACATTCTTTAGTTATTTTGCCTTCATAATGCAGTTACCCATATGCCAACCTATTGGGTTTAAGCAAAATTTTCCTTGTACCATGAATGTGATCCCATATGGTCAGGAAATGACGTACAATGGGCCAATTGTTGCCACTGACCCTGTTGGAGCCTTTTACATAGATAATATGAGACCCCTGAATGTTTATGTGTAGCTTGCACCCACTGCCTAATCCTCAAGACTAAATTTGGGAGTTGGAGATTTGAGAAGAAAAGAAAAGAAAGCGAGAGAAAGTTACAATTTCAACTGCTTGGGAGTTTCTTAAAGAGAAACAAACTGATTTGGGAGGATCTGTAGTGGTGGTACAATTAGTAAGAATTTTCTGTCAAAATTGGGAAGAGAAGGGGAGAGAGTTGCTGGAAACTAATAAATCTTTTTAAAATCGTGATTTTATACTTAAATTGGATGTGATACAAATTTTTATTTGACTTGTATATCTAATACCATTCCACTTCTTTCCTTGACTCTCAAACAATATTAGAATTTCGCCCTTGTTTTCTCTCATAATTTAAGGTTTCTATTCTCTTCTCCTCTCTCCTAAACTCCCAAACTAGGCCTAACTATGATTATATATAGACACGAAATTTTTTGCAGCAATTCATTTTAAATCTTTGCCTTTTCCATATAGCCTCATTTACCTCATTTACATTGTATAAGTGTTCCTACTGTTGACTTTAAATACTTGATCCAACATAGCATTTCAATAAAGTTTTATCTTCCAGAGGAAAACTCAGTTCTTAGTTGCCACACAATATAGTATTCTTATTTGGGCTTGACAGCTTGGGATCCTTTATTTCTTAACTTAAGATTTGTCCTTTCCAAGAAGAGGGGTGGGGAGAAGGAAGGCAAGAAGAGAGAAAACTACTAGGACATTAAAATATTGTACTACTACAACATATTAGTTTAGCACCCAGTGGAAAGACCTTGTGGCTATGCCACTGTTCACAACTGAAAGACTTATCAATTTGACTTTCCTTTGTCCTAATGCATTTTTTGTATGGAAATAGGAACTAAACATTTTACTCTAGGAACAAGGCTATAGTTCTTGAAAAACCATTATGATCATCATCTGCAACTTTAGCATCTTCCAATTTGCTGTATGCAGAGTTTGAAGGGGGAAATTTCTTATTTGGCCATTATTAACATCAGAGCAATTTATTGATATTTAGATTCATACTTAGTATCCATTAGTTTTTGGGAATTGTAAGTGCTTTATTGAAAACATTATGATTTACCAAGATAATTGCAAGTAGTTTTGGTCAGGAAAACTACCATCATGTTTGCCCCTCTTGACCTATTCTCAAACATTTGTTCACGTGCTGACAAGTTGATTTGGAACATTATCAGGTGAACCATTGGGAACATTAACAGTGTCAAAGCTTTTATTCAGGCATTTCATAAGCCATTGATGGAACACAATATGCAAAGAGTCCATTAGCCAATGACTGCAGCTTCAATTCTGCACAATTAGGTTGCTTGAGTTCACAGACTACACTGACAAATGAGTCATCTCAGAAGGACTCCTTGGCTCTTAATCCATTTTAAGGCCGTGATTCTGCTTTTTTGTTTGCTCTACATAATTGATAAGATATTGCCGAGAGAGAACCAAAAGAAACTTACAAATGTCCTTATTGAGGGCCAGGTGGAAAAAAATTATGTGTCAGGCTTCATATTGCCGTCCTTCAAAAAATTTCCTTGTGCCCCTGGATGGTGTAATTTTATCCTACACGTGGGATAACACGTTCTAGTGGGACTAGTCATCCCTTGTGAGAGATTCCATCAGAAAAGGGATAATACTGGATTAATCAAGCCGTCGATTGTTGCCTGCAAAGTAAACAAACAGTAACAGAAAGTTGAGCTGAAGACGGCACTTTTTTATTGCTGAAAACAATTAAGTGAAAATCATAGAGCAAAGGGTTGAGAACATTTGAGTGCTTATGTTGGAACTTATATGCTTTTGTTCATGTTTTATGGGTAAATATATGAGATTGAGATGGTAAATAATTTCACTTGCCAGTCATAATTTTCCAGTTGTAGAAGTCACACTGTTATTTTCAAATTTTGGTATACTCAACTACATACCATTCAGGTTGAGTGACATGTTTGAGTGATGCTATACTCCTATAAGATTATGAGAAACTCTTCAATATTCCTTCATGATTTGTAATTTCTTGCATAGTTTCACAGCTATTTGACTAAGAGGTAAAAACACTAAATGCATGTTTTGTTCAAATTATGCAGCGCTACACTTCATTTGGTCGTCACTTCACCAAAGTGGATAAGCTGAAGGAGGCAAGATATATTGTCCCTTTGTATTAGGACATCTTTGTTGCTTACTCTTGAAATGCAATGACAATTAGGACGCCTTTCTAACTCTGACTTGAGGCTTTTGAACTTCTTTCCTGAATGACAAGTGGATAGGACATAGAAAAATTAATCAGATGCATGTCTTAGAATTGTGATGTGTGAGAGAAGATTGTTTTATTTGTCTGATTATTGCATGTACTCGTTCATATTCTGTACTTGTAATCAGAAACTTCACACTTATGAAAACTATGAAAATGAGAAGAAAGTATAAGTTTACTAGCCAAATTTAGAAATTAAAAAGGCCTCAATGTTGTTGGAGTAAAATGTTTGGGCTTTATTATAGTAGTTCTCTTCTTAACTTAGAATATTTTGAAAGACCAAACACACTGATGAGGTTTGGTCATATTATAAGTTAGACCCTGAAGTTTAGGTAAATCAAATTTATCTCTTAGAAAATAGTTAGAATAGAATTCTCATGGCTGTACTGTTTAATCTCATTTGACATGAAATTGTCAAAACTTGTTGGAAAGTAATCATATTCTCAATTGATTAAGAGAAGGAAGTAATTATGAGATGAAAAGCCAAAAAATTGTAGGAGAAAAAGTCTATCCCCTTCCCCACCAAGCTTCCTCATGTGCCACACATTGCACAGCTTCATTCATCTTTCCCTACCTCAATCTTGTTTCCTTTCCCTACCCCAGGATGTGCCATATATCTCTCTCCAACTCCCCACCTCCGCTTTTTCTTCCCTTCTACTCCTTGTTCTCCTTGATATACACAGCCATGAAAGCTGGCGCACAGAAACACATGATGCACATTCAAAAGATACATTATACATACACCACATCCCCAGAATGTGAAAAAAAAGGAAACAAGAAACAAAAGAAATAGAAAAGAGATGAACAGCAATGGACGCAGACCATGTATGAATAATTAATATGATATACAGGCAGAGAACTTTATTGTCCTTGTCTTTTGTGTTGTACGTTTGTACTGTTAGGTAGTTTGCCTTGGAGTGATGATTGTAGGTACTGGTAGGTCTTGTCAAAGTGATGGCTTTAGTAATTATGGTGGATCTATTTAGATGTGGAATTTGAAATATTGGTGGAAGGAAAAGGTACTTGGGATACTTAAATGTTATGTGAAGAGCAATAATGTCCTTTAAAGTACTGTATGGGCATTTCAGGGAGATTTATTTAAGCATGTTGTTATTGTCGAAATTCGTACTTGACTAATGTGGACTTAAAATTTTAGGCCTTTAACTGCTTTGGCTGTGTCATTCCAAAAGGCCTGTTAGTAGAGAAAGGGAGGCCTGTTAGTTACCTCCCTTTCTCTGCACAGCATGATGTGCTTCTATCCTATCATGTTTTGACTTGGATGTTGCGTTCTAATTGCTGTAAGCAATGCTTACTTTATTGGATTTCATACTGTTGATTGTTAAGGTTCAGCATAATTAATACTTTTTCCAGATGTTTCATTTACAGCAGCCAAGCTTTTTGGACCTTCTATTATTTGAGATCTTAACTAGAGACCTACGTGTATAATTCATCTTTCTGGAAAAGGAAAACAAAAGCCGCAGTATGATTGTTTATGTGTTTGTGCATACATGAAAGTACTCCACATTTTTTGCATCTTCGTTTGTTTTTGCATTTTAATATTTTCTTACAATTAGCAGTATAATGAACCATTCTTGCTCCCATCAACTTATCAATTTTCTGTTTTTATGGAATAGTTAGCTATATGTGCTCTTTGCTTTTGTTTGAACATAAATACCTGCTGATAAAATGCTCAATTTCTTTTCCAGGTAGTTGACAGGCTCCGGTGGTACGTTGAAGATGGTGATACAGTAAGATCAAACTGATCTCATATTTATCATCTACTTTGATTTTGTGTATATAGTGGGCAGAACTGTAGGTAGTGCAGAAATGATTTTACTCTACATGAAAGAATTAGGTAGTGCAGAAATGATTATGTTGTTCCGCATGGCCAAAGTTCTCTGTTTCAGCAATTTTGTCTTTGGTGTAGACTTAATCCTCTGGTTTTATTAAACATAACCTATATCCTAGGCACCATTACTATATAGAACATGCTAAGTTTGATTGCTTTTAGCATTTGCACTATGGAATGATTGCATTGGAAACAAGAAGCAAAATGTGCATTTTCATGGTCTTCTTAAATGTTGTTTATCTGGGTGATGTATGAAGCATAAATCTGTAGATATCCATTTCTGTGGAAACATGCCAAAGTCATCTACCATAAAATGTTTAAGAAACTATTGAACTTTTGCCACTCTGGATATCATTTCACCATTGTAGCTAGGCTGCACATTCCTAATCCTCGTGTTGTTTCGATGTGCTTGGCACTCTTCAAGTTTTAAATTTCTGACCATTTACTGAAATTCGCTACATATCCGCACAATACATGAAGTAATATGAACAAGTTTACTTCCTGAATATTATGGGTTAGGAGCAAGATAGTGCAACTGTAGTGTAGATTTGTCTGACTGATGGAAGAATTCAGGATGAAAATGGAAGTTTTCAACTATGTGCTTTCTGGTTTTATGAAACATGTACTTTCTTGAGTTAAATAGTATAGTGAGTTAGATGGTATGTAAAACAGGAAGAACTTATTTTGGCTGTCATGGTTTTCTTTGAAATGACTGGTTTAATCTTCATTGAGATTGCCTTGACAATCTGCAATTGGAGAGATTGTCTTGTTAAATTATTAAACTGCTGGGGGAGTCTTTTGTATCCTTGGCATCTGTAGTATTATGGCTGTTCATGTTCTTTTGATTTCATATCTGATTAAATTAACGCCGTTGAGCAGATAGTCGACTTCTGTTGTGGCTCAAATGATTTCAGTTGTTTAATGAAAGAAGCTCTGGACAAATTGGGCAGGAAGTGCTCCTTCAAAAACTATGATATTATACAACCCAAGGTGCAGTTTTCATCATATGTTCTTGGCATTGCTTTCTGAGAAATGTAGCTTGAGGCACTTTTTGCTCACACAATCTAGATGCAAATTCTCGATTTTGCTTCGCATAATGACAGCTTGCCTTAGTTGAAGACTAAGGACCTTTGAATTATGTTCGTGACTGCATCTAGTTTTATTCCTTGTGTTGTTCTGTGTCAAAAACCAAACAAATCTTTATCTATGTTAATTTGATTTTACCATTTGCTTTTGATGTGAGTTAATAAGTAAACTCTCTACCATAAGTATCTTTATTTAGCTTAATCATTATGAGAATAGCTTATTGTGCATTTAATGCTTCATTGATGTCAACCTGCCACGTATTCTAACCCTGTTTATCATGGTTTGCAAAATAAAAACAGTTCAAAATCTTCTGCCGAACATTTTCCGAACATTTTCTAAGAGATCTAAAGGAAAATAGCCTCTGGGTAAGTATAATAACCACTGAGTATGGTACAGAAAGTAGGAAATCATAGAAGGTGTAATAGATATTCTTCTGAACCTCGTTTAAAAGAAAATAAAACTAGTTATGACATGAAACAGAAATGAACACAAAAGCTTGCAACTTCTCATAGGCCAAGAGAACTGGGCCATCTAAAGGTAGTAGTGATCTTGGTGGCCCAAGTTCAAAGTACATACAGGTTCAAAATTGCCTTTCCAAGTTAGATTAATGATTTTTAGCTTTAGCTTCTACTAGCTTGGTCCAGCATTTGTTTAGGATTTTAAAAGATCAAATTATTTCAGACCAAGCAATGTTCAGTAATGGGGGATCTTTGCATATCCATACAGGATAATCTATTACTGCAGTAAGTGCTGCTTAGAGATATATTTGAGCAAGTAGATTTTGCAAAGAAAGTTAGGGTAGACAAACCTGATCTTAGCAAAAAGCCATGGTTGAGCTGTTGTTGATTGGCTTGAAATATTTGAAGAATACTTTCAGGTATGACTTCCAACAGATCGGGTGAAACTAGTTGATATATTAAAAGTTGAGCATTGAAGTTCTGAAAGAAGGTTTAGGGAAAAAGGTGAATGACTTGTGTCTTTGGGAGAAACAGAAAGATGCATCTTATTGAAAGTTTTTTTTTCAATTTTTTTTCCAAGACAGTTTAAGGTTTATTTGTCTTAGCAGTTAAAATCCCGTGGTTCTTTTTACTCTAGTCCTTGTTCTTGCCACTGTCAAACTTAGAGTTTCCTCGACTGACAAACCCCTGTATTATGATTCATGATTCTTGGTGAAGGATGCTTGTGATCAGTTTATGCTCTAAACCAGGTAATCACTTCTGAATATGTGCTTGATGGGTAGTTATATGTGATACAAATAGGAGTCACAATGTTGATCTGACAATCTGTCAGATCTGTTACAATCGTCCAAGATTCAATGCATTAGAGATGCAGTTCATTGCTCTTTGGTGTAAAGTAGGTTCAGAGGGATTCAAAAGGTATCCTTTCCATGGGTCGAACAATCACAGACGATTAACACTTCTTTCAATAAACAAGTCAATTGCTTAAGATGGTGGGTTTTGAATAAGAATGCTTTGTTTATTTTATAAAGGTCAGTGCTAGTGAGGCATGTCTCCTATCGACCAATGTCATTGCTGGGTTTGCTCTTTTTTCTTCGTGCTGCTTGGAAAGCAATATAAATATTTTCTGGAAGGTATTGAATAGAACAAGGTTGTCGGGCAAAATACCAATATTCCTGTGCAAGCTGCTTTTAATTCCATGGTAAGTTTGTGTAAACTTTAAAAAAGAAAAGGAAATAAACAAAACTCTGCTTTTCTTTATTTTCCCACACACCGAATATGCTTACAAGGTACGCATTTATAGGACAACCCTATCACAGTTCTGCCACAAGTTAAGGTAATAGAACCATGATTTTAGGGATTACGTAACCAACTCATATCCTATCTTTTATTTTAGTTAATCTATTCAAACTTGATTGATCATAAGCAATAAAATCCCATAATCATGGGAGATAATATCTTCGACAGTTTGGATTGTTGCTTCATGTGTCTTGTACATTAGGTTAGATCTGACATATACATCTCCGTTTTTTGTTCAAAGACAGGCGTTAGAATCCATGCTGAGGATAAAATCTTTAATTGAAGAAGAATCAGTAGCCAGGATTAGCTTTTGCTTTGTTTTTCTAGTGAGGGATCTTCTTATTTTATGTGCTGTTATAATTTATTGTTCTCCTATGGGATGATACTTATCTTTCCGTTGTTTTTTTTTTATATATATTGTATCTTGTAATATTGAGATAGGAAAAAGGAAGTGCTGAAAGGGAAAGTTTCTTTTGCTTAGGTTTAGGCATTGAAAAGAAATCATCTTCCATAACTTTAGAAAATGTGGATGGGACATAAGGCTTGTTTCACCGCAAAGACTAACTTGGTTAACCTGAGTATCATTAATTTTCTCCTTCAGTGCAGCTAGAGCTTTAATATTTGGGGAAAAGAGGTAATGCATGCATCTTCATATAACAACCCTTCCTTTTTCCCTAAGTTTACTGCAAACCTAACAAGAAACTACTGGGGACATGCATTGTCAATTTGCTTCTTAGGCAGACATTAGAAAAAAGTATATTACTGGAAATTCATGATATTCGCATCTCTCCTGCAGTCTTTCTAAGGTAGTAGCAACTTAAAGTGAAGAAGCATGTCCTGGCCCAATTGTTTTACGTTCAATGGTGGATCATTTTTAAGTATATACAAGGCCGTAGCTGAAAGTAATAAACCTAAAACTGTTTAGGCTATCAGTTCATGATCATGTTCAAGGTCATTGCTAATGTTTTGGTTTTCATCCCACATCTTTTGATCTGATAAAGATTGCGTTTATTGCCACTCATGAGCAATGATTTTTAATGTTGAGTTTTCTCCTTTTAATGTTTTACTACTGTTCTTCAGAATGCTTTCAGTTTTGAGAAAAGGAATTGGATGAGTATTTGTCAAGATGAATTACCTGCTGGATCAAATCTTGTAAGTTGCGAAATAGGTGGCTTTCTGTGACTTTGTCTATGTTGTAGTGTTATATTTGAAGATCCTCACTATTCATCGTGAACAGATCATGGGGCTGAATCCTCCTTTTGGCGTCCATGCATCTCTGGCTAATACGTTCATTTCAAAAGCTCTGACATTCAGTCCAAAGCTCATGATTCTCATTGTTCCTAAAGAAACTAAAAGGTAAAATTTGTACTTAAAGAAGCTATAAGATAAACTTTGTACTTCAGAAATTCCAGAAAGTATGATTTACCTGCTCATTATTATTGTTATTATTTTCCTTCTGGCAACTACAGACTTGACAGGGGAAAGTTGCCATATGATTTGATTTGGGAAGATGACGAATTACTTTCTGGGAAGGTAAGAAAATTAGCAATTAGCATCTTCTCGCTCTCCCCTTCACTGCCTGCCAACCCCCACATAGTGATCTAATTTGAGGATGAAGTAAATCACTTACTCAAATAATTTTTTATCAGTCCTTTTATCTGCCTGGGTCAGTGGATGTGCTTGCTCAGCAAATCGAGCAGTGGAACGCGCAGACACCACCATTATATTTATGGAGTCGCCCTGATTGGACTGTCAAGCACAAAGCAATAGCTCGAGAGCATGGCCATATTAGCATGGAACTAGATGTTGACCGTATCAGGGAAATCAATGTTGAACCTTCTGTTTCCAATTATCTAATGGAAGATAAGCATGACTGGTACCATGATTTTTCTAGTGTCATGAAAGGCTACAGTGACATTACCAGTATGCTGGATGATTTGCCTGATGAATTTGATGGTACTCAACCTGATCAGCTCAGGGACACTCGTGCTGAGATGCAGTTTGATCGCCAGCTGAAGAACAGACGTCCTGATGCTGAAGATCATAGTGTCGACATGGATTGGGAAATTGTGTAGGCTCTGTTAAAACTCCTCGCCATGATTAGACAAATGGGTGTTCCAAGTGCCGTTTTCTGCTGTGTCCGCGAAAGTTCAAAAGCAAAGTTAACAATTACTCAATTCTACTGTCTCCGACTTGAATGAGCTTCAAAGCCTGTTAAAGTGTTGACAACTTCTATTTGCCCTGGAATGTTCGGTAACTTACTACCAAAATTGTACGACTTAAAAAGTATAATCCATTACCTTGGGTAAACTGTTCATACTGTTCATCTACGATGAATTATCTTGCGTTACTGAATGTGTTTTTTTTTGCTGTATTCTAGTTTCTTTTCTTTTTGAACTTGTGACAAACAGTTTATGTGCAACCTGAGCGTCATGAACTAAAAGCAGGAACCCAAAATTCAGCAATCAGTACTAAAGAAAGAATATATTTTTTGTTCGTACCGTTAGTCTCGTGCGTCATCTTCTCTTAAAGTTTTGTGAGGTCACCCTTTGCCTGTGGAGGGCCCTGATATTGTCGCTTTTTTGTTTCTTTTTTTTTGTGATTATTAATGTATAATACATTTTAGTTAGGAGCGTGGTAATTTTTTTTATGGTCTGTTTTTTTATTTTTAAATTGATTTTATTTTAGTGAGAATACGATTTTATAAGGTTAATGATGCATCTATTTTAGCAATTTGAGATTACACTATAGCAATCCAATAAATTATTACTTTGTTGGATTAATGGTTGTAGAGCGATAAACATGTCGTGTTGTGTCACTTCTGTATCATTTTTTTGTTCATATCAAAGTATATATAAACTCATAAATTACACATTTAAATTTTATGTCATGTTTTTATCTAACCTGTTTGTTTGGTAATGTGTCAGTGTCGTGTCTTAACTCGTTTTGGAATATTTAATTTTGGATTAACATTTTATATAGTGACAATATAATAATTTTTTTACACTAGTAGTTATGAATTAACTTTTTAAGTGAAAATTACTAATGAAACATGATATTTCGAGAACGTAAAGCATAAGCATATAAAAAGGAAACAACGTGGATTAACAAGTAATAGTCCAAAGCAATAAAATATTAAAATATTATAAAATAACAATCATTTGTAAGCCAACAATCATAGAGCAATTGACAAAAAAAAAAAAATCATAGAGCAAACTAATCTTCATCAGCCAAGAGAATGTAAATTGGTGAATGTCCCAATCTGCCAAGAGAATGTAAATTGATGAATAAAGTATCATACCATGACTGGTTAGTACCCAAGCTTTATCCTTTAGCTAGCAAGTTAATTTTGAGTCTTTTGAATTTTGACTTTGAAGCGCCTTTTTTATTTTTTTTAAAAGAGATTTTGGCACCAATACTCTCTTATTACTTATTAGCCTTTAGGAGGCAAATAATATTTATCATGAAAAAAGAAACAAAAAAGAGAGAAGTAAACTATTTTTAGTCTTGACATTAAATTGGTAGGAATCCAAAAGAAATTTGGTAATTAAATATAAGACTGAATATATATATATATATATATATATATTTTTTAATTTGTGAAGCTAACACAAAAGAAATTTTTTGTTAAGTAAAATATGCTGTCAAGCTTCCAGAATCATTATTCTAATGATAATGCAGCTCATAACAAAAGTTCAAAACATTGTTGAAAACTATCAGGCTTGCTTTCTTTTATTTTAAGATAACCTTCTAGTGATAACACCAAAAAAAATCCAAAATAGTTCATGATCAATAATATTCAAATCAATACAAAAACAACAAAATAACATAGGCAACAATATTTAATTAGTCTAATTGTCGTTGCAACAAATATTCATTTAGACAAAAGTTTATTCAAACTATAATTAAGCATGAATAACCAAGACAGGCATAAGATGGCATGAAGTTTATGGAATCTTGTGTGGATAAATGGTAGAAATTCCCTAAGCACATATCTCAGTTAGCTCAAAAGCCTGCATTCGAACAATTTCATCATCATTCAATTGCTTACTTAACGGTTAATGCCACGCATTCTTGTATATCTTGCTAAGAATAAGATGTTCAAAATGATAATGTATAGTTTTCAATGACTCAAGAAACTCCCAAGCCAACAACTAAGCAGTGTCTCCAACAAGATAGAGGTATAAAATTGCGACAACAGAGACTTAAAAACCGTCAATTTTTCCACAAAAAAATGAAAGAGAAACAAAATCAGGGACAGAAATCACTAATAAAACAGTTAAGAAAAAAAAAAAGGAGCACTGATCAGTTTGAACATGCAGTATGTAGAAAAAATATGGGTAAAATGCACTAAACCCCCTTGTGGTTTGGATTATTATCATAAAGCCTCCTCATTGTTTGAAAACCCCCAAAGAACCCCCTCGTGGTTTGGACTAATTTGGGCAATGAACGAAAATCGTCTAATTTGACGGAATTGGACGATTGGACGATTGGACGATTTCATATTTCCGTCAAATTGGACAATTTCCGTTCATTATCCAAATTAGTCCAAACCACAAGGGGTTCCTTGGAGGTTTTCAAGCAATGAAGAGGCTTTATGATAATAACCCAAACCACAAGGGAGTTTAGTGTATTTTACCCAACAAATATTGCTGTAATTCACTGCACACATAACGTAATTGTTTTCTTATCATATATATATATATATATATATATATATCACATCAAACAAGTTTTAAGTAGTTAATACAAAAAATATATACAATAATCTTCAATCAAAATGCAATAAAGAAGCCGAAAAGGTCAATGCCAAGTCAGTCAGTGTAGATGCATTACATAAACTACAACAAAATCAATTGAAGATATTTTTGCCTTTGAAATGAGCTAAAAGGGCAAAAAAGAGAAGACAAATTTGTAGCTGTGAAGACATGGACAATCACCATCAGTCACGCAAGATCAGAGCCTCACAAGTTTCATTATACTCCATTTCAAGGTAAACTGATCATTTTAAATTTGTTACATCATATTTAACTTTTTTTTTTAGCACACCACACATCCAAATTTTTTTTAAGCCATCTTCCAACCTCATAAAGCTTGCCCTAGTTGTAGTGGTCGTGGTTGGATAGTTGTTATGTTGCTGGTGGTGGAGCTATATATAGGAGTGAAGGGTGGACAATTGCTCACTTCAAATTTGATAACAATTATATAACGGCCTTGAAACTTTTCAAGATTTATCACCATATATTTTTTTTTCCACAAACGTTAATAGTTATATATATTTGATAATCCCTTGATAAATACAAGAATTAATTACAAAAAGGGGCAACTACCCTCATTTGCTTCCTCACTAAATCCATCAGCCAAACTGGGAAATTTTGTTCCCATTCAATATCATTCACTAGCTGAATAGCAAACTGAGCTAGAGCATGGCTAATTTCATTTTCTGATCTAGATATGCACACAAACCTACAGCTTACAAAATGTGAAGTCAAATCCTGCACATCTTCCAGAATAGTTGCAATGGTACTATCATACTCATGGCCACTATGTATCTGGTCAATAACTGATTTGCTATCTGAATGGATTGTAATTTTAGTCCATCCTACCTGTTTAGCCATCACCATATATGCAACATATATGGAAGATTTATCACCATATATGCACCCCTGAATTTTATAACATACTCTCCTTTAGTTGGCTAATTACTCAGAATATAGTTGAAAAAAAAAAGTCGGACACATATGAGTCTGACAAAGATATACTGAAAAAGGCAAAAATTTTTTTTTTTAAACTCTGACACTGTCAGCCGGCAGCCGGCAGAATTCTGCAAAAAGCTGGCTGCCGGGCTTAAAAAAAAAAAATTCATCTTTTTGTGTGACAGATGAGGGCTGCCGTCAGAAAGGCCGTGAGGGTCCC
This sequence comes from Coffea eugenioides, assembly GCF_003713205.1. Taxonomy (NCBI): domain Eukaryota; kingdom Viridiplantae; phylum Streptophyta; class Magnoliopsida; order Gentianales; family Rubiaceae; genus Coffea; species Coffea eugenioides. The sequence continues at coordinate 26,316,216 of NC_040039.1, forward strand.
TTTTGTTTTTCTTTTCTTTTGGGTGGACTAAAGTAGTGAGATATAAGCTGCCCAAGAAGTTTCTTGATTCACTACCAAAACGGAAGCTTTTGCTACTTACTTTCTTGTGTTGGAACCTTTTGATGGCCCTTTTATGTCCATTCCATGGCTTCCAGCATAGTACAATTCGGCCAATCGTACAAAACTATATACCTAAAATTAAAGAACCAAACAACAATTAGTCCAAACTTAAACCATCCTCCCCAGCAATCCAAATTAAGAATATAACCAAATCTGCATATATCATAGTACCAACCACTAGATAGATACATGCTACTACTACCACTCAAAAACCAAAGCCAAAGGGCAAAACATTTTCAAGAAAAATGTTTCAATGAAAATGATTGATGTCATTGAATATTGAATGATTGAAGATACACTAATCGTCTCTTTGATCTGTTGACTTCATCTAACAGCGACTAAGATTTTCTTTTTTCCACTAAATTTTCTTTTATATATGATTTATGTGTTATCATTTGTTGGTAATTAATTTAACGAAAAGATGCTTTTTAGGCTAATATGTCTTGACAATGTGGATTACTTTTAAGGATTTTAATGAGATTTAGACCACATTTTTTATGCATTCAATCTAATTCACATTTTATTTCATTTGAAATATAATTATTTAAAACATAAGGGACCAAAAAATACGAAGTCAAACTTTTGACAAATTCTAACTTGATTTGACCGTTATATATTATAGTTTTGTATTAGTTGTCCTAAATTTGGCTAAAATAAAAAATTTGCTATCATAATTATTTTGGTCAAAATATCACAGATTAGTTTAACTCATAGACCAAATGTTGGGGGGACCAAAATTGCACATGTTCCTTTATTTTAATCATATTTGATATCCCAACCCTTTCTTTTATATTTACGCCTCAATTATTTCAAATATGAAACTCAATTAAAAAATAAAATCTACCACAATATTTGTTTTGACATGTACAAAATTCACTAAATAATGTTGAAAATTTCACCCTTTTTTTTATTAAAAACTTATGCCACTTGACGTACTAAATCCGACGATCTTTTAAGTTAATTAAATTACGTTTCAAATTTGAAACGTAAGAAAAAGATGAAAACAGATTTGTTAAATCAATAATTACTTCTATAGGATGTTAAACTAAAAAAAGGCTGTTTTAAACAAAAAATCTCATTCATTTTACAATAAGATGCAGTAGCAGCATTTGTGTGACAGATGAGGGCAGCCGTGAGAAAACTTGCTAGGTATTTTCCCACAGCGATTGTTAGTGGAAGGTGCAGAGACAAGGTACATTTTTTCTTGAAAATGTTTTGCCTTTTGGCTTTGGTTTTTGAGTGGTAGTAGTAGCATGTATCTATCTAGTGGTTGGTACTATGATATATGCAGATTTGGTTATATTCTTAATTTGGATTGCTGGGGAGGATGGTTTAAGTTTGGACTAATTGTTGTTTGGTTCTTTAATTTTAGGTATATAGTTTTGTACGATTGGCAGAATTGTACCATGCTGGAAGCCATGGAATGGACATAAAAGGGCCATCAAAAGGTTCCAAACACAAGAAAGTGAGTAGCAAAAGCTTCCGTTTTGGTAGTGAATTAAGAAACTTCTTGGGCAGCTTATATCTCACTACTTTAGTCCACCCAAAAGAAAAGAAAAGAAAAAGAAAAGGGACCCTCACGGCCTTTCTCACGGCTGCTCTCATCTGTCACACAAAAAGATGAAATTTTTTTTTAAAAAATATTGGACTGGCTGGGCTGTGCAGAATTCTGCCGGCTGCCGGGCTGTCAGAGTTTTAAAAAAAAAAATTTGCCTTTTTGGCTGCCGGGCTGATTTAAGGTGGTGCCCCACTGCTCCTTAAATTCCTATAATACTTATATAATTTTGATATAATTTTAAGTATGCCCTCAGAGTTTTCTTAGAAAGGATATGAAAAAATTACGTAATTTTTTAAATTAGTTCATAAACTAAAATTCTAAAAAGATACGTGGGGTACAAATTCCATTTGAAATAAGATAAAAAAAAATCTTTTCATTTCAACTAGCAAGTACCAATCATATCATTCACTTTCTTTGGATCCTACTCCCCAATTTTCCTTCCCTCCTTTGGTCCCCCATTTTTCCCCCACAACCGAGAGCTACTACCTTCTACAATCAAGCAGCTAGCTACTTTTTCTCTTGAACAATTCATCCAATCATATCATTCACTTCTTTTGTCCCCACTTCCCAATTTTTCTTCCCTCCACTGGTCCCCCATTTTCCCTCCACAACCGAGAGCCATTCTTACTTCCACAACCAAATTAGTTATTAAAATATAAAAACTCGCAGTGAGCAATTGTAAGTAGTTTAGTTTGTTTTTTAAATAAAATTATTATTATATTAATAATTTTGAATTTGTCTTTTTATGTTTTTCATGGGATATATGCATCATTTGTACTTGTTGGTAAATTTTTTTTTTGCTTAAAAAATTAGAAAAAGAGTAGGTAAAAAATTTTAGTGTTGCTTTTGCCACCACTAAGAATTTTTTCTGGCTCCGCCACTGCCGGCAGCCATAGTTTTGCAGTACACCCTTGTCAGACTCATATGTGTCCGACTTTTTTTTTTTCAACGATATTCTGAGTAATTAGCCCCTTTAGTTGCATTGCTTCCCTTAGATTTTAGAAAATTTCTTTCTCTATATAAATCATCCTCTTAATTTTTTTTATATTCTCTCCCCATTCTACATTGACCCATTAAAAGATTTTTTTCATTAATTACCTCTAATAACAAAATATTTGTACCTATTCCAAATTGACTGTTGCCAACACTTTAATAGAGAAAAGGGATTTGGCATTTTAAATAAATTGAAGTTCAATAGTATATTATCTGTATCTATATAAATTTGAGGAGTTTTTAGAATGGTTATGTCAAAATGCTTCCAACTCCTCATTCTTTTTTATATAGGATTTTGAATTTTTTCTTTATTACATATCCTTTCATGCCTTTTGAATTTAAAATCCTATATATTAATGTGAGGGTAAATAAAGAGTAAACATCACCAAACCTATTAAAAATTTAAAAGTAAATAACAATATTTTACCCTTCAACTTAGTAAATTAAACTAAAAGGCAAATTATATAGAAAACAAAAAGGAAATAATATTCATTGGTCATAGATTTAAAAAATCAAGAAGGGTATCATTCATGAAATCTAAATTATGAAATCACTAAACAAAAATAAAGTACTACTAGCCTTTCGACATGGAAAGATATAGAACATTTGACCCTAAACTGTAACTACTTAATATATATATATATATATCTTATCCAAATTTGACCTTAATTAAATTTGAATAAGAGTGCAAAACCCAAATACTAAGAATAGCCTTAGGTATTATTGATTATTTTATGTATTATTATTCTTTTCTTCATATATAAATATGTAACTGCTATGCCATATATATATATAGTAATTAGGGGTATTATAAGATATTATTAATTTTTCGTTTGCATTTTCAGATGCCAATTCTTGCAATCATTGTGTTTAATTTTCAGTTTTATATGATTTTCATATTATGGGAGGTAAACTTAAATATATTGTAAAAATGTTAAGACAAATTGGAGGTTAAGGTTTTCTTTTGCTTCAAATTTTATCTTTTCAATTTTATTTTGAAAGTGCAAATATAAGTACATTTCAAAAGTGTAAAACCAAATTACAAGCTATTGAAATTTTTTCGTTTACCTCAAATGTTAACTGCTCAATTCCACAAAATTTCTCCTTTGAAAATTTGAAATCGTTCAATTCAAAAATTTTCTTGTGTGTGGCCAATTCAAATTTAATATTAAAAATAACTTTATGATTTTTATATTATAAATTTTGATATATGGGTATAAATTTTAATCTATATTATAACTTTTAGTATACATTTTTTTAACCTTTTTCATATACTTTATCTTGTACTACAATATATAAATATATATTATTGTTTTGAATTCACATATAAATGCACGGGTCAAAATCCTAGTTTAAAGAATGTATATAAACTGGGAAGAGGGTATCAAAACATGGTCGTCCTCCATGTGCCTTGCACGTGGTTTTGTGTGAGAAATTTTTGTTTTGAGGAATATTCTTTTGTGTGTTGTTTGTGCATTGGAATCCAAAACAGATTAATAGAATTTTTTTCCCGAAACGATAGGAATTTTATATCATCACAAAACTATACAATTTTGGAGCAAGGGCTCCTATCTTTACAAGAGTGCATTTAGCACTAAGGAGTGGCGTAGTTCCACTCCATGTCACAAAAATTCAAAAGAGCAATTTTGCTCAAACTGTAGCATAAACTATCAGTATCGTCATTCAACCTCACAAAAGAGCACATTCGAAACCATAAGGTTATTTTCTGGATATCCTCCGTAATAGCAGCTATCTCTATGTTACCAGCTTTCCCGGTTTGAATTTGGGTCATCATCTTCCTGTTTTCAAACCGTATATTGATTTTCCTCCATCCATTCCCTGCTGCCTTGATCATGCATAATCCCACTGCCTCTGCCATGTCTTGGTCGTTGTTCCCTGTCTATCTTTCTCTTAATGACCAAGCTGCCATCCCTTGGTTTATAGCATTTAAAGCTGTGATGCCAATTCCAAAGGATTTGGATTTCTTCTGGTATTGGACTGCAAGCTTCAGAGTTACAGTCTTAGCATCTATTTGTTCCATTTGTTCATTTCTAGTTTGCCTTCTTGTTTCTACTATGCTCTTCCTCGGTTTGTGTTGATTTGCTTCCATGTGTTCCCTCCATTCCTCAGTTGCCTTTTCACTCACTTTAAACGGCTCCTGTTGTGAGGAGTTGAAAATTCTTGCATTTCTTGCTTTCCAAATCTGCCATAGCACATGAACTGTTAAGGCTATGTGGTCCTCACCTTCATTCCTAGTTATTGCATTCATCATCATATTCCACCATTGTTTAAAGCATCCAGATTGGTCCTGTAGTCCATCCCATTGTACCAATGCACATTTCCAGATTTCCTTTGCTTTCTTGCATTGCAGTAGTACATGCTCAATGGTCTCCGCACTCTCTCCATACCCGCAGCATATAGGGTCTCCTTTTCGTGTTCTGTTGAAAATTTGAGCCTTGACTGGTAATCCATTGTTGATGCATTTCCACACAAAAATTTTCATTTTATGTTTAATAGGCATCTTCTATAGTGCTTTCCATAGTTCCCTGTCTGTTTGTTGATAACTGCACCCCTCCTCTTTGCTCCTTTTGCCTTCCTTTCCCTTTCCTTTTGCTGCAGAATTTTGTATCCATTCGCCACTGTGTATTGGCCATTGTTGTTGTGCGTCCATATCATGCTATCTTCCCGGTCCAACAGACTTATTGGGATGTTCAGGATGTGTTCTGCATCATCCTTGTTGAAGACTTTGTAGATCAAATTCTGTTCCATCTGTGTTGAACCATGAGCTGTGAGACTTTTTGCAGGTCACTGTCCTCTGGTTTCTGTGTCCTTATCCTCCCACCACTATCATTGTTAATCCATTTTTCTTTCCAAATGTAAGTTCCTCTTCCATTCCCAACTCTCTTTTTGCAGCCTTCTTCAATAACCTCTCTAGCACTTATTAGACTTTGCCAAATCCAGGATGCATTCTTTGGAGCATTGCCTTCTAGTATTGATCCTTCTGGAAAGTATTTTCCTTTCAGTACCTTGCTTACCAAGAGATTTGGTTATGTCATTATTCTCCAAACTTGTTTTGCCAGCAAAGCTTTGTTGAACAGATGAAGATCCATGAATCCCATTCCACCTTCTTCCTTGTCTTTGGTGAATTTTTCCCATGCTATCTAGTGTTGCTTGTTTTTTTGGTCGTTTTGTCCCCACAAACATCTTGCCATCATGGAGCAGATTTCCTTGCAAAGCTTCTTTGGGAGTTTGTAACAGGACATGGCATTAGTTGGAATAGCCATTGTCACTGCCTTCAGTAAAGTTTCCTTGCCAGCAAGACTTAGCAATTTTGTTTTCCAATGGTCCATCTTCTTTCTGATTTTGTCCTTTATGAACCCAAAAATCTGCTCTTTGGTCTTTGTGATAATCATTGGCAATCCCAAATATTTCTCTTGACTCACTGCCTGGATCTCTCCCAGCTCCTCCTATATTGCTTCCATTGTTCTTTGATCAGTGTTTTTGCTGAAGAACACTGAAGATTACTCTAAGTTGATTAGCTGACCTGAGGCTGCCTCATATTTTTTAGAATTTCCTTCAACTCGTTGGCCTCCTGTTGATCTGCTTTGCTCAATATCAGTGAGTCATCAACAAAAAAAGGATGAGTTAGTGCAGGTCCATGTTTGCTGATCTTCATTCCTATCATTTCTCGGTTTGCCTCTGCTCTTCTGAGTAGACTTGAGAAACCTTCTAAGCATATGAGGAAAAAGTATGGTGACAGAGGGTCACCTTGCCTTAGTCCTCTTTCTGTCTTTACAAACTCTCTTGCTTCTCCATTAACACTAAAAGAATAAGACACAGTAGTAATGCAGTTCATTATCCAATTTATCCAAGTATCACAAAATCCCATTCTGTCCATCATTGCTCTCAAGTAATCCCATTCGACTCTATCATAGGCTTTAGACATATCCAATTTAACAGCCATACATCCCATATGCCCATTCCTTTTGTTTTTCAGATTATGTAGGAACTCATGAGCTAGGATAACATTATCAAGAATCTGTCTACCTGCCACAAAAGCAGTCTGGTTTTTGCTTATGTACTTATCTAACACAGGTTTGAGTCTATTCACTAGAATTTTGGAGATAATTTTGTATAGTACAGAGCACAAACTAATAGGCCTATAGTGCATCAAGCTAGTGGGAATGGGGATTTTGGGAATCAAGGAAACAATAGTATGGTTTATGGATTTGAGCATGTGACTTGAATGGAAAAGGCTTGAACTGCCTCAACAATGTCATTTTTAATTTTAATGATATCCCAATAAGTTTGGTAAAAAGGGTGACATACTATCATTTCCTGGAGCTTTATTGGGATTCATTGAAAACACAGCTTTCTTAATTTCATTTTCATCCACAGGTCTGACTAAGATTATGTTCATTTGATCAAAACAGATTAATAGAAATGCTCTTCTTTTGTTGTCTTGGAACGAAAAGGGCTCAGCATGCCTATATAAAAAACATAAAAAAAAACATGCATCTGCCGTGACTTTCTGCCCAATGTGCCAGTCACACTTCCCATCTAATCCATTTCACCTCCTCCTCTCAGAAACTTTCTCAAAGTCTCTCACTTCTATTCGTTTGTTGGACGGCTCTATAGTCTAGTATCAAAACTGTACCAGTGGTGTGGGAATTAATAAAATATAGAAGAGTAAAACTTGTCAACTAATACAGCCAAAAAATGAGCAATAGGCCACCGGGTTAAAAGGTAAAAGAAGAGTACTTGTTGTTCAATAAAATAAAGTGCACCTCGGGGATTTCAAGAGTACTCGAGCTGTAATTGAGCGATTCTTTTTGACAAACTCCAGAGACTTCAGCAGATGAAATATATCAATAACACTCCGTGTGGGCATTATCAAGAATGAACAAAACAAAACAGATCACAGTTCCGAGTGAATTTTTTGGTACAATAGAAATCTTGATATGGGTAAATGTTTTATATTTTTTGCAAAAAAATTCACTATACTTTACTTTGTTCTGTTAACTATGATACTTCAAATTAAAGCAGCAAATACAAAGTAGCCGTAATATATTGTATTTTTGCCAGATTCTTTTTTGTTCATTTTTTTATTACATATATTAATATTATATTTACAAAAAAATATAGATTTAATGAGCTGAATCAACTCAATTTTCTCAACTTCCAGTACGATTAGGGGTGACAATCGGGTCCAAATCGGGGTGACGGGTCGGGTTGAGACCTGAGTGTAACAGAAAACCCGCTGACCTGAACCTGACCCACCAAACCGAAACAGGTCAAGATACTTGTCACGAACTCGAAAATTTCTGATTGGCGGGGCGACCCGAAATGACCCGAAACTTAATTTTAATTTATTAATTTATCATTGTAATTTCTAATGAAACCAATTTCGCACAAAACTAATTACATAATCAAGTAATAAAAATTTAAATAAATAATCCCAAACCAAATCTAAAATAAATCAGACATCGTAAAGGTGTTTTATCCCAAACCAAATATAAAATAAATTAAAACAGTATAAAAGTAAAAAAGTAAAAAATAATATAATACATTATTTGTCCAAATATAATAACTTTAACTTCACACAAGTTAAATAAATTCATTTAGGATTAAGTGATTAATGCCTTTGGAAAAAAAATAACTTAGTTTAGTTAGATAAAATAATTTTTATGTTTATTAAATTATTATTAATTCGCAAATGGGTTATCGAGTCATATCGGATTGCAAGGCTCCATTTTTTTATTCATTTTTTGATTAATGTATTAATATTGAATTTACAAAAAGTACATAGATTTAATAACAAGGCTCCATAACATATAGGATTGCAAAATGAGTTGAATTGGCTCAATTTTCGCAACTTCCAGTACGATCTTGAGCTCCATCAGCTTTCATTCTAAAGCTCGAGTTCAACATTAATCTCGAGCTTGAGCTTGAGAAAAATAATAACGAGTGATCATTATTTTATTTGCTAAAAAAAGACATTTATAACATAAATGAATAGTCATTTATAACAAGTAATAGAAGTAAATAAGTTCAAATTATCATATGATCAAATGGAGCAAACGAACTCTACATGAAATCAGAGACGAATAATCTTGTTGTCTAGCATTTGGTAGGCAGTGTCATGTTAGATGTTTGGTTTAACCAAAAAAAAAAAAGGGGGTAAATTAGTCCAAAAAATTAAGTGTAATTGTCATACCCAAATTAGTCCAATACATAAATTTTGTGCAAATTGGGGCGGTTTTTTTTTCCCAAAAATGTTATTTATTTCTTTAATATGGGTAAATGTGTAAATAGCAACGGTTTGTTAACTGTATGACCATATCCGTCAAAAATCATGGTGTATGATTAATTTAAACAAATTAGACCAAAACTTAATTTTTTATTTGTTATGGTAAATAAAGCCAAAATTCTGCAATTTTATTAATATCTAGTTAACATAGTTTATACGATTGTTTGAATAAATTATTATATAGAAGGTGTTGCATTAATGTTTGTAGATTGTAATAAAAGTAATATAAGACGGCACAAAGAGTCATTTATAAAAGAAGAATAAAATAGTCATTTATACCATCAATTTGTTAAAATATATTCATCCAATGGAGCAAATGAACTTTGCATGAAATGAGAGGCGGTAACTCATCTTTGGATGAGTAATCTTGTTATCCAGCATTTGGTTGGTTTTGCGTTAGACGTTTAGTTTAACAAATAAGCATCAATATTTATTCTATCAATAATAGCATGAGATGGAATTACTTACTTGAGGATTGCAAAATTGCTTTTTTGGTACAATGCAAATCTTGACAACGATCTTGAGCTCTATCAACTTTCATTTTAAAACTCGAGTTCAACATTAATCTATGATAGTTTGAGCCTAGCTAAGCTCGAGAAAAATAATAGCAAGTGATCATTATTTTATTTGTTTTAAAAAATAGTTATTTACTTCTATTATTTTAATATGGTTGACTATTCATTTATAACAAGTAATAGAAGTAAATAACTTCAAATTATCATATGATCCAATGGAGCAAACGAACTCTCCGTGAAATGAGAGACGATTACTCATCTTTGGATGAGTAATCCTGTTGTCCAGCGTTTGGTTGGCAGTGTCAAGTTAGATGTTTGATTTAACAAAAAAAAAACTAGGAGTAAATTAGTCCAAAAAATTAATTTTAATTGTCATACCCAAATTACTCCAATACATAAATTTTGTACAAATTGGGGTGGTTTTTGCCCAAAAATGTTAATTATTTCTTCAATATGGGTAAATGCGTAAACAGTAGCGGCTTGCTAATTGTATGACCATATCGGTCCAATATCATGGTGTATGATTAATTTAGACAAATTAGTCCAAAAATTAATTATTTATTAGCTATCATAAATAAAGCCAAAATGTTGCAATTTTATTAATATGCAACAAACATAGTTAACTACATATTAATTATACGATCTTGTATTAATGTTTGTAGATTGTAATTAAAGTAATATAAGACCATATCGGATTGATGAAATGGACGGAATCCAAACATGTACAATTCATTAGGGGAAAAAATTGGCGCAAATGCACGAGATGGAATTCTATTTCAAACAAGGAAAGTTTTCACAATTGCCACACTTTCACTTCCCGCCAACATTCCGATGTGTGGTGGGAACCGTGAATTTGAGGGACAGTAGTTCATTTCCTTTAGGCTTGTGCTTGGTGCGGCCTCCATTTTCAACGCCGATACCACCATCCCTATACTCAAAGTCCATGTATTAGACAAAATTGTAAAAGTCAATGCTGTTAATCTCCTATAGGCTTGTACTTTATCCGAAAACAAGCTTCGCAATTTGTTCTAAAGTCGGGTTTTGCCTCCCTCTGTCTATTTTGAAGATTTTTCCATTTTGGATTGCGCTCTCCTTCACACGAGCACACCCATTTTTGGTATTTCACAATCTCACTGTCAAACATCTTGAAATCACTTTTGCGGATGCTAAACCCAATTGCTCTTGCGTATGTGTTATAAAATAGCTCGGCATGTGACTCGGACGGAAATGTCATTTTCATCACTTCATCACGCTCAATGTCATCCACGCAAAATTGATCGAAGGCGATATCAATTGCAGTGTTCTCGACATTTTCTTCGCCCCCAGTCTCTCTACTACCATTTTCTTCCACATCTACATATGGGTCTTCTGGATATTCATTTAAATTTAACATTGATTGTCTTCCACACTTGCCTTCGCTATCTTCCATTTTTATTCTACGAAACAAAAGATTGACGTTATTACCATTCATGTACTGCCAGAATTGGTAATCAATGCTCGCATCCTTTTTATTACATTTCATTCCCATGTAACCACACTTATATGAATCCAATAATATAAACACGCCACTTTTAAACTTCACTTCTTCCACAAAATTCATAATTAAATTAATTATACAAAAGAATCTAATACATGTCATTCCTTATTTTTTTCCTTTCAAAAAAAAATTAATTAAATCTTTAAACTTAGTCCTACCAAAGAAAAAACAATGGAGTAGCAGGAAAAAAAACATTGACTAATTTACGACTCCAGAATCAGTAATAGGATTTAAAGTCTTAAAAGAGGCTTTTATGTTAATTATCCACCATTTTCTCCCACTGCCTTACTTACAATAAAGTCATAAGTGGACGAAAACAGTTTACTATTTCATCTGGACACAAACTCATTCACAATTTGGTTGGTTAATTTCTTCCAATGCTTTCTCCTTGATAATTTATTCCGATTCTTTCTTCCAAATTTACATACATGAAAACTATGTCCTTACATAGTTTTTATTGTCTATCACATTCCTCTGTTAATATTTTAAATTATTATTATGACATCAAATCCATATCCTTAACGGAACCAATAGTCAAATAGTGACCCAAAACTTAGTGAAAATAATTAAACAAAAAATTAGTTGCATAAAAGTTGACTATTTTGTACTTCGTAAAAATTAATCAAACAAAGAGATGCATATCCCACCGCATAATGCAAGACCCATAGATAACATTTTCCTCTAACATTAGTGATTTATATAATTATTTAAAAAACATAAACATGATCTTTATCAAAATTTAATAAATATTACTTACCTTCTTTTCAATTTTGGGAGGTTTTCTTTGTTGATTTTCCACCTACTTTTCTTCCATATACATTGTGATGGATCCTTGCCATTCTTGAACAATTTATAGTATAGGTTCAAAGTAATGCCATTTATTATTCCCAACAACCATTTTAATTCATTAAATTTTTAATAACTCATTTCCAAACGCTTGAGTGGCTGTTGGTGAAAGCATTGAATGCAACTTGGACAGCAAACCTTGGAACTAATCCTCGGACAATCTACTTGTGGTACAACTAAATTGAATTTTGTCTGATACAAATTCGTTGGGAAGAGCATAAATTCTTATGACGTGGACAGTAGAATACAAGCATGTGCTCTTTTGTTTCTTTAAGCCAGGCCCCACTTCTCTCATTTTTTAATACACATGTTCCCGGTTATGCATCTACAACAACCGGTCATGACCCAAGGCAGAAATAGGACATTTTACATGAACACTTATTTTCATCGATCATTGCAATTATCATTTGTTGAGGTGTCACTCCCACATTGGACAATGATGAATACTACACGTCTAGTATTTCTCTCAATACTAGATTGTAGATGGATCCTCGTTTGCCCACCAGAATAGAACAGAAAAAAGCAGATGACTCCTTTGTCTCACCCATTCCTCCTCATTTCCTTGTTGATGGCCGATTCCTCTCAAACTCTCTCTTCAGTTAACAGGAAAGGGGAAACAAGGATGAAGGGGGAAGATGTTTGATTCTTCTCAGCCATCTGAATCACTTTTTTTCAAATGTAATCATGGTAAACTTTCACCCATTTTGCCTATGTTTAATGTGCTTGTTTCTTTTTTTTTTTTTTGGTAACATTTTCCTTCTTTGTTTTGATTTAGTCTCTCCAAACATAGGAGAAAGACCCTTCGTCCCTCTGCTAAGATGTGGAATAATCTGATATAGGTACCCATCATATCTAGAATTTTTTACCTTCATAAATAATTTCGTTGATAGATAACATTTTTTCGGGTTTTGTTGGAACTTTTTTTTTTCAGAAATATGTGTCCAGTTATTGTTTATTTAAAGTTTGCAATTTAGGTTAGAGAATTTATTAAAAGGTAAGGTTTGTATGCCCTCATTTCTTATTTTTTTGCGTATTTTTTATCTATCCTTTTCTTTCTTTTGCTTTCTCCTTGGCTTAGAGCATTTCAAACCATTAATGAAAAATTTTAGGAAGTCTAAAAGGAAAGAAGGGAAAAATTAGAAAGTTTCTTCTCGCGAGAGTTTTTTTACTGCTTTTAATTTCCAATGGTAAAATTCAAGATGAACAAATAATTTTATTGTTTGACAAGTAAATAAGAAATGAAAAACTTCCGCTAAATTTGTTTTTTCTTTCCATTATGCCCGAATTACTTACTCTCTTGCAATATGTTTCATGTGTCCTTTTTAACTAATATTTCCTTGGCACGAAGCATCTCAGACCATTATTGACAAATTTCAGATAATTTCTTCTCGCGTGAATGTCTACCCTACTCTTAAATATCAATGGTGGAATTCAAGTTTAAAAGGTAATGGAATTCAAGTTTAAAAGGTAATACCTTTACCTTTCAACCAATATTTTTCTTCAGCAAGAATAACAAAGATGCAAATGTCTCGCTGTTGGAGCTCCTGTTTTCTTGGCACCTTTTTTCCTTTTAGATTTGTTATTAGTTTTTTTTTCCAGTGTTGTAGTTGCATGTTTGAAGATTTTGTCACGGATTACTAACATTCCTCAGCAGATGAATGGTAAGTTTTATGGAACTGAAAAGTACTTGTTATATATTTCCTTTTGAACATGAAGAAAATAGTTAGCTATCTTTCTTTAAATTTGAGAGATTTCTCGATTTCACGTGGTGCTTTAAGGCTGTAAATTTTGGCTCTTGTGCAATATAGCAGAAAGTTACTCTATTCCTTGAGTTTGTTATTGAGTATGGTAAATATTCAATGCATTTTAGTTGGCTTTAATTTAGGTGGTTTTACTCCCTAGCTCTTTCGAATGATTAGGAACAAATGGTCACTTGTGAAAAGATTATCTAGAAATTTTGAAAGTGGGAAAAGTCATTTGATTCTAAGTATTTTTTCTGCTATTTTTTTTTACTCTGGATTTTCAGCTGATCTGATTTTGCTTTTTTTTTCTTTTTTCTTTTTTGTGGTTATCTACCTTGCAGGTTTATATACTACTCTTGACTAACAAAAGGCAATCTGTGAGATGTCTCAAACGAAAAGGTAGTCATTTTTTAACAGACTGTAAATTATGTATCATAAACTGGAAATGGATCATATTGCTACATCATTATTATATTTCTCTATTAATCTAAAAATTTTCATAGTTCATTGCATCCATCCAAAAAATGGCTCTTCCTTTGTTTTTGAAACTTATTTTTACTCAGCTTACATATCTTGGTTTGATTCCTTTTTAGGTGAAAATGTAAGCAGGAGGTGATGGTAATTTTGCTAGAGGCTTCAAGATTTTAATTGATTTACTCGTAAATGCTTCAAATTGAATAGCAAGAGGTATATCTACACTTCCTTCGTGGTTTGCCTCAATGTACTTGATTATACAGATATACTATGGGAAATTCTATGTAAAAAACTCCATAATTAAATAAAATTTTTCTTAACCCCTTTTGTTTGCCTAAATAAAACATGAAGGAACTTCACTATGCAGTTTATTTTCTATATTTTTTTAACTTCAACATGCTGATATTTTTTCCTGCCTATAAGTTGACATGTAATTGATCTTTTGGAGGTGATAATCTAATGAAAATAGAGGGATATTTTCTTGAGAATTAGCAATCAGTAGCTGCTTCAAGTTTGTCTGTTTCTAAAACCAATCATAACTACTTCTCCATCTCTTCGGTATTTATGATATCAATATTTTTATCTTTCGGGATTTTGATTGCATGTATCCTATTAAAAATATGGAGTTTCATTCTAATCACCACGTTGAGATATGTAACCTATGTCAGGATACATGTCATTTGGGTCAATTTAGGTAGTGATGAACTACCATATATTGGTTTTTATGTCATTTGGGTAGATTTTGCTATGTCACTTCCCCTGTTATACTCGGATTTGAATTTGTTGCCTCCACTGGAGCGTTATGGCTTTCAACCCTACTTTTACAGCAAAAAGGAAATTGCGTATTCAAAAATAGAAAGAAAGGAAAAAGTTAGAGAAATTAACTAGGAATTGGCTTTATTAGTGAAAAATTTTGAGTTTCAGTTAAGGTGATTCTCAATATGTTCTTCCCAGCAACTGCAAAACTTTTTCTACCAACAATGTACTAACCCAGTGGTTCACCTTTTGGTTTTTTGCAAGGGGGTGAGGACGCTCTTGCTTGCATGGTGCTAGATAATTATCCCATTTACCAAGCCTTTATTGTCTCCAAGTGAGGTCAGAATTGTCGGAGCTCATAGTAAACTTTCCTAATACGACCTGAGAACCTAAATTGTATTCCACCCTGTTTCTTTAGCAAACGCTCTCTTCCTCTCTCTCTCTATATCAGACACAAACACTACACCCTATTTTTTTTTATTTCCTTCTATAGTTTCCTTTTTTTTTCTGTTTTTAAATAGACTAATAGGTCATCTACATTGTTTTCTCAACACCATCAAATGTTCATACATGTTAGAGATGCTACCGCGATTTTGTTGACTTGATATATGATGAATCAAGAAGCCAATTATATTTTAAGAAATGCCATGCACCTGCTCAGATTAGAAGTTGGAGTAGATTTACTGAAAAATGTTGTTCACATTTTGGTTGTTGATTATTACAGAAATTGACTACTTTCACATTGGTTAAGGTCCTAAGGATAACTTGAGACGTGGTGAAGAGGAGGATGATGACGATGTAGCTATTCAAGAAAAGGTAAGGCAGCGGGATGATTGGAAAAAAGATAACCTACATAGTGTTGGCAATCAGAAGCTCAACTCTTATAGAGTATCGTTTTCATGTAGACGATAATTCTTATAATGTTAGTCTTGTATTTTAAAGATAAATAGATAAGTTTTAACTTCAATAGCAGTAAAAGTCTATTTGTCCATTTCTTAGCTTTAATCATACATTTGTTTTACTAAATAATAACTCAAATACGACAAACTAATATTTCTTTTCTGTGAATATTAAAATTGACCTGTGTCCAGCTATTATTCAGTTGTGGATTAATCCTACTAAATATCATATAACAAAAAATGTTATTCTTATTTATGACTTAGTTTTTGTTAAAAGATTAACAAATTAACACACTTAAAACAATATTACGTAATTTTTTTCATATATAATATTCATAACTATTAGCCAAAACTGCATTGGGCATAATTACGATTTATCACCATGAACATCTGCTAGTTTATATAAATCTAAGAGCATGATTAATTTATGCTAAAGTTGACCACCTTCTCGCTGTAGGGTCCAGCTTATGCACTGCTAATAGTTTGGCACGTTTTGCTTCAGCTTCAAATTCAAGATTGAGGCTTCTGCCATCTAAGTGAGGTGCTGCTGATGCTTTTGATGTTGTCCATTCAGGCAAAAGCTGTTGTACTGCTTTCTCCATCAGTTGATATTTTGAAATTTTTATCTCTACATCAACTTTCTGGCATTGAATAATTTTTTGGAGAACTATGTAGATTCAGATATAGATTTTGTTAGATTCAAATGGGGCTGAATGTGTACATATTCAAAGATCATGTGACAAGGTGGAGAAACTTTGAAGCTATATTTCTTGCTAACTTCGAAAAGCTATAAACTAGAACTAAATAAAAGATAAAAGGAATTGTAAACTTGAAAATTAGCATATATGAAACACTAACGCAACTGTTAGAATGAGATTTACATGACAGCATGATTAGAATTATTAGTTTAAACCTCTAGATTATTAGATGTAGCTGGAAGATAATAAACAAGGACAGTACTTAATGTTGTTAAAAAGCGCAAACCATGGCTGCAATATGACAAGAGCTAATAAACTCCTTTCTAACATTTGGACGACTAAACACTTTTGAAGTACAAAGTTATTTAAGGAAAGTGAATTTTCACGTCAAAGCCGTTTTCTGTTGTTGTAGTTATTACTGTTTTCCTAACACCTAATAACCCTTCGAATAATTGATTTAAACAACAGCTTAAAATTTGTCATCCTTTCTTTTCTTTTTCTTTTTTTTTTCAAATTTGCCACCCTTAATAAAAGAAATATTAAATTTTTCATAGAAAGTAATGCAACCTGCTAGTAATGATCATACTAAGACAAGAGTCTACAATGACAAGTGAGAATCAGATATTTTTCACAACAAAGAAAATGAGAAGAAAAACTTATAATGATAGCATACATAAATAAACAATATTTTCAAGGAGGGCTGTTGAAGAGGGAGGGGGAGGGGGGGGGGGAAGGGAAGCGTTATAAGTGAAATCTTTGGCAAAAATCCAACATCATAAAGAAGTTTATTACGATACGTGATCTGGTCAATTACTTGTTCCATGAACGGAAAAAAGAATACAACCGTTTTTGTTTCATAATTTGTATTCATCTTCTTTGTGCATTAAAATAAAGTACCTACTGGAAGTTCATTTGGCTTGGTGTTTAGTTGAACTAAGAACAAATTTAGATTATACAGTATACATGTTGCCAAGTTCCAATAAATGTTATCATTGTCAATGTGCTCTTGATAACTTCAATAATCGTCCATTTGTCAAAAAAAAAAAATCTGTTATGTACTACATTGGTGGTATCAAATATTGGGAATATTTAGATAGTGTATTATTTGAAATATTATTTAAAATAATTACTATAGAACTTTTTTGATATACGTGAAATAACAAGAAAAAATAGTTGGAAATACTAGAATTTTACTTGTAGATGTTAAACTCAGTCATGAAAAAGGTTTGCCCGAGTACACAAGACTAGAAATTCAGGGATAGGAAAATTGAATTGCTTAGTTTTCTAATTAATCCAGCAAACAATCTAGACCTACCTTTTGAAATATGAGGAGGTAAAAAGACAACTTTGCCATTTGAATTCTTGCAGTCGGATGCAAAGCTTAATCATGCAATAAGCAAACGAGACAAAAACCAATAAAAAGCCAACAAGAAAGAAATCACTACACAGTTACAGTTCAACCCACATCCACAAAGGGAACAAATTACAATCGACGGACACCTGAAAACGGCAAAAAACCCAGGTGGCGGAGAGAAGAGCACTAATGATTAGTCGAAGATGAGCACCTGCATCTTGCCGGTGTAGTGGCTAACGAGAAGTTTTGGTCGTTGACCTGGCAATTTTGTTATGTCCTTTTAGGATGTTTGTTATGTCTGCCTACAGTCACTATGGCAATTTCCGGATCAAGGCCGCCCAAGTTGAGCAGCCTCCAGTTCAAATTCGTTCGTGTAATTTTTATAATTATTTATATAAATTTATACGCTTTGAATGTAAATTTGAATTTTTTTAATAAATACAACTAAGTTGACGATTACAACAAAATTGTACAAATTTATACCAAATGTAATAAAAATTACATGAGCTCATTCGAACTAGGTAGACTCAAATTATGAGGTCCCTTCCAACAATTTCTTCTGTGCGCTGGTCTTTGTGGGCAGCAAAATCATCAATTGCAATTACAGTTCCTACCTTTCTATAACTTTTGACCCTTACATTTTAATAATATTATAAAGATCCCAAATATTTGAAAATTTTTCAGCTAAATCCTTAGTGAACGCCCTTTTTTTATATTTATGTCTGTAGTCAACTTGGCTTTAAAACTTACTAGCAATTTCTACTATAAAAATCAGTATAATTTTGTAAATTCCAAAAAAAACTAAGATACATAAAAAATGCAAAAGTCACAAATATCAAAATAATGTAAAATGTTAAAAAAAGAGTAAAAATTTTATTTTTTTCACTCATGCTTAATCTATTTGATTAGTATATTGTTGCCTAGTCAATTGAATAATACAATTACTACTTTTTCATGACTTTTATTTAGCATTACAACAATCTTAAAACTACAAAATAAGTTTCATTTGTTTATTATACTGTCTTAATTAATAAAATTCATTGTCAATTTTGTCCCCAATAAGAATATTACAGGAGTGAACAATAGAATCGATCCCAAGACTGATCATTTCTGATGCGAAAATGGGATCCAATGATTCAAATCCAGGGAAATTCATTTTACAAGTCTTCACATTCTAATAATGGTTATTGGGCTCAAGAATCATTGAAGATCCAAACCTGTGTCATGCTTATTTCTTGTTATCATTTATTTAATTGAGTTTTCAGCAATGTTAGTTGTTAATTAGAGTTAATTTAAGAGTTAAGTAAGTTGTTTGAATTAGGGAATAAAGGCTAAGGTCATGTTGATCACAGTTAAGCCAATTTGAGTTAGTTAGTTTCCTATTCTAGTCTAGTTAGAGTTTTAGGAAAATAGTTAATTGCTTCCAAATTTGTTTAGGAAGTTGTGTCAAGTTTAGAAGCCAAGTCAAATAAGAAAACTTGTATTGTTTCCAACTTAGATTAGGTTTTTGATTCTTGTAAGGCTATAAATAGCCAAGCTTATGATATTTTTCAAAAGGGAGGTAAGACAATTATGAGATGAATAAAAATTGAGAGTTTTTCTCTTTCTTGTTCCTTTGGAAGCGTCCTTTGATACAAAGTGAGTTGTGTTTCCTTTGTTCAATTTTGACTTATCAATTCAAGACCACGTTAAATTGTGGCGCCATTCTACCAACACATTTTGCTTCGCTATCTTGTTGAGTTGTGGGTCGCGATTAGATTTAAGATTCACAATTTTGTGAGTTAGAAGAGTCAAGGTTGTTCCATCTTTGTATCCATAACCTGGTCGAGATAGATCATTCCGCTGCTTGTGCAATTCGTTTCTTCGAGAGCGGGAGTTTGGAGAATCGAGTTCGCATCAATTTCCCAGATGTTAAAAAAAAAAAAAATTAAAGGAGACATTTAATTGGCTCAAATAAACCATTCAACACTGTACATATGAACGTACACAATAGGAATTCTATCATTCGATATTACAATTGTGTAGTAACTCTTTATTACAAAAACTAGCCCAATGTACATCTAACCGAGCTTAAGATAATAGGAAGTTATATCATTAGAGTTACTTCTACTGGTTGAACCAACCTCAGGATAATAGGGAGTTCTATCATTAAAGTTACAATTGTGCAGTAACTCGTGATTACATAAACTAAGTAGTTAACATGCAAAGATCCAAGAGGATTACGAGTTTAGTCTTAGTTGGGACCCGACTCAACAAATTTTCACTTGATTGTTTAGTCTGTAATTTCAAGTTGCTGTATTGTTGTGTTTGTTTTATATTGTTTTGTATGACTATGGTTTTGTCCTCGTGGGCTATCCCCTGGTTTGCACGTGACTTATAAAAGTTAGAGTAAATCTTTTATACACTGACAGTGTATTCACTAGTGGATCTAGATGCATGACACATATATAAAATTTGTTGTTTAAATTTAAATTCATATGATGTGACATTCATTCAACCCCGTCAATGTATATATTGATAGTGTAGGAAAGATTAATTCTAAAAGTTATGCTTGAATTTTAAAAAAATTAACTAACAATATATATTTGGCCGCCATTGTATAAGCACGAGCTTGATCGTGCATATTCTTCCCTCTGGTATGTTATGGGCAAAATAAGAATTAACTAACAAAATATATCTGGCCGCCATTGTAAAAGCTGGTATGTTATGGGCAATATCTTTTTTAACTTTCATATATTTAATTTATGTTAAATACAAAATCTACCAGTTTCCCTTTCATAAAAATATTAGTGTAACACTTTGAATTTTACTTACAAACATTTATATATTTAACATAAATTAAACAATTCAGAGTAAAATGTCCATAAATAACTAGTGCTTTATTAATGTAATCGAGGAGACCCATAAAGAACTGGTATGTTAGGGGCAATTTCTTTTTTTACTTTCACATATTTAATTTTTGTTAAATACAAAACCTACCAGTTTCCCTTTCATAAAAATATTAGTGTAACACTTTTTTAATTTTAGTTACAAATATTTATGTATTTAACATAAATAAAATGATTCAAAATAAAATACCCATAAAGAGCCGATACTTGTTCATGTAATGGAGGAAAGCCATAAAGAGTTAATACTTTATGGGCCATTTCTTTTTTTTAAAATATTTAATTTTTATTAAATAGATAACATGCTTGTTTCCTTTTTGTAAGAATATTACTATAACACTTTTTGAATTTTACTTACAAAAATTGATGTATTTATCATAAATTAAATGTTTGAGAGTAAAATGCCCATAAAGAGCTAGTACTTTCAATAAGTAATGTCTATTTGCCCATAAACTACACCTCTTGAAGTTTATTAATTGTTAATTATTTTGTAGTGCTTTGTCATTCATTTGCTAATACTACTTGGCATGTAGCACAAAGGGCAAATCTGGCACAGTTTCTCATCTCACTCCTTAAAGCAATATTTTAATGGCACTTTTTCTAACTTGGACTAAATATGCAACAGAATCAGTAAGTTCAAGAGATATCAGTGCTATTTCTTAAACCGCAGGGGAGGTGAGTGCTAGTATCACAAACCTCATGGAAGGTTTCTGCAATTTTCCCTTAAGTCAATTGTTCGTTTTAAGTCAATTTACTAATATATTTACACTCCCTCCCCCGAATCACCAAATCCATTCCTCCTCCCTTACTAATATATTTCTAATAACTATTTCTTAATATATTTATTAAAAATTGTAATGGGTGGAAAATTTTGCTAAATTCAAACAATTAGTAAAAGTACTCTTGCTCAGGTTGTAATGGTTTATATAGCTGTTCTAACTAGAAACTTTCGTTAATTTTTCAGTTAAAAACCTATTACAATTTGAGTAACTATGACTAGTTCAATAAATAGCCAAATTTACAAGAAAATTAAATTGATATTGAGGCTCACAATTAAACAATGACCTTGGAGATGTTAAGGTAAGTGATGATATGGTGTTGTCACTCACCATAGATTTACTGACAATAATGGGTCGTCAGTAAACTTATACAGTGACAACAATGAAAAGTTGTCAAAGAAAGAAGTAGAAATACTGACAACTTTTATTAAGTTGTCACTATTGTAAAACCCGCGCTTTCAAAGTCTCATGGCACGAAATAGTTTTGTGACGACAATTAGGGCTCATCACTGAACAGTTAGCTACGTTGAGTCAATTATGACAACCTTCAATGTTGTGTCTAAAGAGCCTTATTCTGTGACAACTTTCTGTCTTCACTAAAAAATATTGTCACTGACGACCCTTTTTCTTGTAGTGAAATGAGTTGTACAATGAAATCTCCAAGTGTTTCTTACAAGTTTCTCTCCTAAGAAAAGAAAAATAACTAAGTGCTTGTTCTAAAACTATTCTAGACTACTCTCCTTTCTCTTTCAATGATTCTTACATATATAATTGTTAAAAGAGTCAAAAGTGCTTAATGAAATGACATAAAGCTTCCTATGCACTTCCCAAAATATTCTTGAGCATGTGCAGCCGAAATTCTTTGCTGGAATTGAGCTAGCAAATTGTGTGAAAATAGGACAAGTTGCAGAATAAATTGCAGAAAATAGAGGTCACATTTTCAGTTCAGTGATGTTTTCTTGATTCTTTTCTGCTCCAATTCACCACTAAGATAAAAAAACAAGGGCTCCACATTTTTGTACACGTGTTGCACCAATAATACTTGCTTTTGACGCCCGATTACTTTCCAAATCATCATTGAATCATGCACTAATGGAGTTGAATGAATCCTTCTTGATCCAACGTTTATAACACTTCTCAAATCTTGCAAATATAATCAAATTTGCAGATTAAACTGCTCAAATGAAATTCGCAAAATTTAGAGACTTAGAGAGCAAGTTACACTGCAAAATCCTAATTTATACCAAAAGTAAACAACTAATGCTACTTAAAAACCTATTTAATAAACACTTATCAAGACACTCATAATACAACAATATTTTTTATTCTAATTAGAACTTAGGGAGACTCAAAAAAATTTAATGACATTTTTTTCCTTCTAAGAGAGATTTTAAGTCTTACATGGGTGTCCCAAGTCCCAACTTTCTTGGTGAGAATATTAGTTTGATGACAAAGAAGTCCCTAGTTCAACATTTAAGACGCAAAGGTATAAAATATATCCCACTTAAGTAAAAAAAAAAATTTGAAGGAAGTGAGACAAACTATATACCTATGCAAGAATTATTTTGTATTTTAGGGACTAAAGTAGGACTAGTTTTATATTTTGGAGTCTAAAAGTAGATATGATTTTAACTTTATGGATTAATTTGAGATGAATTTTATACATTAAGAACTAAATGTCCCACTTCATTACAAGTAATTTCCTATTATTGTGTAATATTAGTTGTATTTAAATCATGGCAATAAAGTTGGAGGGGTCAAACTAAATTTTATTAGTTTACATTTTAACATTTCATAGAAGAAAATTTCTAGCTAAAAATAGTTGCCTTACTCACCAACATAATTAAAGAAATTTTTAATGAGTAATAATCCACAATAACGAAGAGTGAGGACAGTCACAACTTAGTTATTATAAGAATACTCAGTTAAACCACAAAAATATTGATGTTGTCCTTGGCCTCTGTCGTGGTCAAATGCGAAAATAGTAACATTTTTTCATTATAACTTTGAATATCATCTTCTAGCTTTTCTTTATCAAAATCAAAAAATCAACAATGACAAATAAAATGGTCCAAAATCACAAACAAAAACTATGGCAGTTACACCATCTGATTAATCCACAAACTTTAAAAAACTATGGTGCCACTTTCTTTCCCATCTTATAAAGAATCTATGTCGCTAATAAAGTACTATTTAAAGTGTCAAATTAGGAGAGGTCGGTGTAATTTTAAAAACTCAATGGAGCACAATGAAATTGTCATAAATCTCAGTGGAAGTTTCTGAAATTATCCCATAATAATTTGCATGCTCTATGCTGACTTTAGATTTTTTTTTAAAAAAAAATTGACTTTAGATTTTGGTTTTTTTTTCAAGCTGGGTCTTGAGGGATAGGATTTAAGAAACGAGCGGGACAGGAGATTAAAATCTAGGACCTCTAATTCTTGACTTTAGATCAGTATTATTCCATGTTTGACATACCATCACCATTAATTTTAAGCAATCTTTATCCAATATATAAAAAGATACGAACCAAGACGAATTTATGCTCAAACATAAGAAGAAAAAAAACGACTTTGCTTTTGTTACGTAACTTGGAGGTATAGTCACACTAAAGAAATAATGTTAATACTATTCCATGCTTGACATATAATCACCATTAATTTTAAGCAATCCTTATTTAATATATAAAAAGGTACCAATGGGATGAATTTATGTTCAAACATAAAAAGCAAAAAATGACTTTTCTTTAGTTACATAACCTCGAAGTATATTCATGCTTAAAACCGGGTATAGTCATGCTTAAAACCCTACAAGATGATAGGAAAATATCGTAAATTCTCCTTAATGCAGTCTCCCTCCGAAAACATTCTCCCTAGTATTTCATCCCTCCAAAAACATTCCAATTGCCACCAAAAATTTGGCAGACAAATTGCAATGGATTTTCCGGCTCAAAGATTAAGAGCATATTTATATCCATTGTCTCCGAACTTAATTCCCTCTTTCCCCACTTCTCAAAGGTAAGTATTCATTAATTCTATAAAATAAGCCTTCCCTTTTTTTAGATATTCTCGCAGGAGTTTCTGACTTGTAATTGGGTTCCTAATCTTGTGTAAACACGTTGAATTCCTTGTTTGAGATTCATTGACATATTAAATTTCTATGTTTGCTAAATTCCTTGTTGGAGCTGCTATTGTTTGACTTTTGCTTATCTATCCCTATTTAAAAAAAAAAGAATTTTGCTCATCTAAATGGTTGTATAGTAGTCCGTATTACCACTTCTTTCCTGTGTTGGATCCTTAATCCAACGTTGGATTTATATGTGAATAATTGTGTTACAAACTGTCAAATAAGGTTAAGTTCAATTAAAATAATCAAATATGATTTGGAATTGATGTATCTAATAGGGTGTGGGCCTTTAATGTATAGAGATTTAAGAGTATTTTCTATTTGTATGATAAGCTGAAATAGGAATTCAAAAGATAACAGGAATGTTATCTATAAATAGGGTTATGGTCCCCAAGTCACGTATTCTTATTATCGTACTTTCTAGTACCACAAAATAACTCTTTCCTGATATCCCATCATCAAGAAAGATACCAGAGAGAAATTAAAGGGTACTCTTAAGAATTGGCAAATACGTGTTGATCTGGAAAGCTAACCCAAAATCTCTAGGGATTCAAATACCAGTTTGTTAACATGAATCAAGGTACGCTTTCGTAATTTTACTGTTAATTTATTTTTTAATAATCGCAATATAGATTTTAGATTTAATAGGTAATTGTTTTCACCAAAAGTTAAATATAAACAACCACTCTAACAAGTAGTATCAGAGCAGGATATGCTTGATTATTAGGAAATAATTTGGATTTAATAATTCATAGTTTTTGATTTTTTAATAAAGAATTGCAATTACTTTTGGTTTTGCTGCATGGCCAATGAATCCAGACCCTATTCGTGGCCAACCAATTTTTGTTTCATGTTTTGGCTTCTGTTTCGGCTTTTCACATGATTGCTATGATGTCAGTTATGTTGATTCATTGTTTTGGTTTCATGTAATGCAGTGGATCGCGTCTTGGTCAAACTTTAGTTAGCAGATATGGGGTTTCTTTTAATTTCCCTATTTTTAAGGTTTAAAATTAATAAGAAAGAATGCATGAATGCAATTTTGTGAAACTCTTAATCGGTTAGCATAAATGATGTTTTGTGGGATCCGCATGTTTTTTATGATGTAAGCTAATTTGGTTTTTGGTTTCGGGAAGTCGTTCGTCATTTTCCCTACTCTTAAGAATTAAAATTGACAAGAAAACATTCTGAGTTTCAATGTTCTGTCCATAAAATTAATTTGGTTAATACTTGAATTCTTGGACTTGTTTTCTTGGATAATTGAGCTAATATGCCTATACTTATATTAAGAAAATTAAGGTTTCTTTAATTTAAATGAATCATAATAAAGTTAAATAAGATATTTAAGTCTTATAAAGTCCGTAAAATTGGCCCACTAAATATATAGTTTTATAAGGTATTTATTGATTTTAAGAAAATTTTGGGTTTGAATGATAAATTTGGGTCAAATTATGGATATGGACTTTTGACCCGATAAGTCTTGATCCAATTGACTGGTTTGACCAAGTTTACCACGTTTTGACCAAAGTTGACTTTGATCAAAATTTTTGTGTAATTTGTGTAATTTTAAATTTGAATATTGGTATGATTATATATGTTTTAGAATAAATTAATTGAAACAATATGCCACCAAAGTGACCTCTTTTGTGAAAATTAATTTGTTCTAGAATATAATTAGTTGGGTACTTGTAATTTTGCTAATATTGATCAGCCCAAAGAAAAGTCAATGTTTAACAAAATTACATGTGCACTTGTGATAATAAATACGTGATAATTATTTGATTTTTTATATGTAAATTATAAATTAGTTTAAAGGAAATTTATTTTTTGACATGTTTTTATTGTCAGTATTTATTACTGCACCAAGATATCAGTTAAAAGTTAATATTTTTGTCTAAAAATAAAATATTAATGAAACATCGATATCTTGAGATGGGGTTACCATTATTTGAATTTATTATTATTTTAGTCTATGTGAGGTTATTTTAATTATTTTATGTTTTGTGTTCAGATGCGAATGATCTTACGAATATTATTACTGACATCAATAATATTCTTATGCTGAATGGCACAAATTTCAAGTTTTGGAAAGAAAATCTCTTGATAGTACTTGAAATAATGGATCTCGACCTTGCGTTAAGAGATGATTCTTCCCCACCTCTTACAAATCAGAGTACCTTTGATGAAAAGAGAGATAAGGAAAAGTAGGAGAGATCAAATCGCTTGTGTCTGATAATCATTAAAAAAGCCGTTCCAAAAGCATTCAGAGGAACAATGTCAGAAATAACAATAACCGCTAAAGAGTTCCTTCATGACATTGAAAAAAGATTTGTCAAGAACGAAAAGACTAAAATTAGTACCCTATTGACATGCCTAGTTTCAATGAAATATAGTGGTAAAAGTAATATCAGAGAATACATCATGAAAATGTCTCAAAAACAAGGGACTTAAGAGAAAGAAATATAAAAAAAAACTGCAGGTACGGTACCACAAAATAAACAACAAAAGAAATCAGTTGATCAAGAAAATAATAGTTTTTTCTTCTGTGGAATTGAAGGGTATAAAAAGAATAATTGCACCAACTATCACGCTTGGCGTGCTAAGAAAGGTATCCTTCTTAATTTGGTTTGTTTTGAGATTAATTTAACTTCGGTACCTCGACACACATGGTGGTTAGATTCTGGTGCAACAACTTATATCAGTGTGTCTATGTAGGGTTGTCTGAATTGTCGAGAACCTAATGATAATGAAAGATATATCTACGTACGCGATGGCAAAACAGTTCAAGTTGAAACAATAGGAATTTTTAGACTATTATTAAAGACCAGATTTTATTTAGATTTTAATGAAACATTTGTGGTATCGTCTCTTCGACGAAATTTGATTTCTATTTCTATTTTGGACAAATTTAATTTTTTGTTCATTTGGAAATGGAAAGTTTAAATTGTTTCATGATTCAAAATTAGTTGGTTCTAGTTATTTAATGCACTACGATAATCTATATTTAATTGATACAATTGTCTCATTTAATAAATCTCTGCATTTGAGTACTAGAGGAGTAAAGAGAAAATTCACCAATGAAAATTCAATTGCATTATGACACAAGAGATTGGGACATATCTCCAAACGGAGAATGGAAAGATTTGTATCAAATGAAATTCTCGATCCCTTAAGTTTTACAAATTTGGATGATTGCGTTAATTGTATAAAGGGAAAATAAACCAATAAAAGGAGATTTGAAACCAATAGGTCCTTAGACGTCTTAAAACTTATACATATAGATATTTGTGGGTCATTTTCTACATCTGTTTGGAATGGTCAACAACATTTTATAACTTTCATAGACGATTTTTCAAGATATGATTACATATATTTCATTTTTGAAAAATCACAGTCACTGGATGTGTTAAAAATTTTATGGCTGAAGTTGAAAACCAACTCAACAAAAGAATTAAAAGCGTCAGATCTAACCATGGTGGTGAGTACTATGGTAGATATGACGGTTCAGATGAACAACGTTCAGGACCATTTGCTAAATATCTAGAAGAATGTGGTATCGTCCAATAGTACACTATACCGGATTTACCTACTATGAATGGTGTAGTTGAAAGACGAAATAGAACACTTAAAGATATGATAAGGAGTATGATATGTTATTCTACTTTACCAAAGTCACTTTGAGAAGAAGCACTTAAGATTGCAGCATATATCCTTAATAGAGTTCCAACTAAAGCAACTATTAAAACCCCTTATGAGTTTTGGACAGGAAAAAAGTCTAGTTTGAAGCATTTACGTGTTTGGAAATGTCCAACTAAGGCAAGGCCTTATAAACCAAATGAAAAGAAACTGGATTCAAGGACGGTTAGTTATTATTTGATTAGATATTCTGAAAGATTTAGAGATTACAAGTTTTATGATCCCACGACTATATCGATTTTTGAGAAAGGAAATGCTCGATTCTTTGAGAATGTCAAGTTTGGAAGAGAAAATACAGTAAGAAACCTTGTCTTTAAAGAGGAATATATCAATATTTTCACAGGTGTCATTGATCTTATTCATGATCTCATTCCTGACCTTGATCATGACATAACAAATCAAGACAATATCGAAAAATAAACTGTTATAGAAGAACAAACTCTCCCCCTTAAATAACCAGTGCTATTAAGAAGATCCACTAGAGAAAGGAGAAGTGCAGTGCCATATGATTACATTATTTTTCTCCAAAAATATGAGGATGGCACTGGATTGATGGAAGATGATCCAATCAACTTCCGTCAAGTCATGAAAAGTTGAAATTCTCAAAAATGGATCGATGCCATGAATGAAAAGATTAAATCCATGAAAGACAATGATGTCTGAGATCTTGTCCCATTGTCAAAAGATGCGAAACTATTAATTGTAAATGAATATTTAAAATTAAAAAGGATTCGAAAGGAAATGTAGTAAGATACAAAACTCGTCTTGTTACTAAGAAATTTATACAAAAGGAAGGTATCAATTATAAAGAAAGCTTATTTCTGATCTTTTAGAAGTGCAGTGCCAGATGCACTGCATTCCTGACCTTGATCATGACATAACAAATCAAGATAATATCGAAAAATAAATTGTTATAGAAGAACAAACTCTCCCCTTTTAAGAACCAGTGCTATTAAGAAAATTCACTAGAAAAAAGAGAAATGCAGTGCCAGATGATAACATTATTTTTCTCCAAAAACATGAGAATGACACTAGATTGATGGAAGATGATCCAATCAACTTCCATCAACCCATGAAAAATTTAAATTCTAAAAAATGGATCGATGCCATGAATAAAAAGATTAAATCCATGAAAGACAATGATGTCTGGGATTTTGTCCCATTGCCAAAAGGTACGAAACCTATTAATTGTAAGTGAATATTTAAAATCAAAATAAATTCAAAAAACAATGTAAAAAGATACAAAACTTGTTTTGTTTCTAAGAAATTTACATAAAAAGAAGGTATCGACTATAAAAAAATCTTCTTTCCAATCTTTTCAAAGAACTCTTTTAAAATTATCATGGCATTAGTGGCGCATTTCAATTTTGAGTTACACCAGATGGATGTAAAAATAGTATTTCTCAATGGTAATATTGATAAAACGATTTACATAATGCAACCAGAAAATTTTGTATCAGAAGATCCAAAAAATATGATTTGTAAACTTAAAAATTCTATCTATGAGCTCAAATAAGAGTCTCGACAATGGTATTTCAAATTTCATCAATTGATCATCTCATTTGATTTTGACATGAATTTAGTAGATGATTGTATATACCATAAGTTCTGTGGCTGTAAGTATATTTTTCTGATATTAAATGTTGATGACATTTTGTTTGCTAACAATGATATAGGTCTATTGTATGAAATCAAAAGATTTCTAACTAAGAATTTTGAGATGAAAAATTTTGGCGATACATCTTTTGTGTTAGACATACAGATAAATCGAAATCACACTTGGCGTATTTTGGGACTATCGCAAAAGGACCATTTCGAAAAGATTCTTAAAAAATATGACATGCAAAATTATAAATCAGGTAACACTCCTGTGGCTAAAGGAGACAAATTTAGTCTCGACTAGTGTTCTAAAAATGCTTTTGAAAAAAAGAAAATACAAAGAATTCCTTATGTATCAGCAGTAGGGAGTCTAATATATATACTCAAGTATGTACACGTCCAAATATTGCGTATATTATTGGGATATTGGGTCGATATTTAACCAATCTTGGATTAGATCATTGGAAGGTAATCAAACGGGTCTTGTGATATTTACAGAAAATAAAAGATTACATGCTCACGTATCGGAGGTTAGATAAATTCGAAATCATTGGATATACTGATTTCGATTATGTTAGATGTCAAGATAGCATGAAATCAACGTCAGACTATATCTATTGGCTAATTGGGGGTGTCATATCTTGGAAAAGTGTTAAACAGTCTCTTATAGTATCTTCTACTATGGTTACAGAATTTATAACTTGCTATGAGGTATCCAACCATGAAATTTGGCTATTAAATTTTTTCATAGAATTACGTTAGTGAATAGTATTGAAAGACCACTCAAATTATTTTGTGACAATAAGTCAGCAATTCTATATTCCAATAATAACAGGAATTCGATAAAATCTAAACATATAGATATCAAGTTCTTGACTGTTAAAGAAAAAGTACAGAATGGATAGTTATCAATAGAGCATATCGGGACAAACTCCATGGTTGTGGATCCGCTTATTAAGGGATTGCCACCCAAAATATTTCATGAGCATACTGCTCGTATGGGTATCATGTTATTAAATGATGTACAGTTTTAGTGAGAGTTTATTATTTTAAATGCTCTTACGATATTTTTCATTTATTAATGTTTTAAAAATATTTTATGCATAAATAAAGTTTAAATTTATTTACACTCTGATTTTGGTATGGTTTAATCTCATGAAAATTTAAGGTGTACCAGTTGAAAATAGACATATTATGATCACATTACATGAAATTTTTAGCTACACATCCACATCATGATTCATGTCATTCAATTATATCAATATACGTGATCATTGATGGGTCGAGTTACGAAATTGTAGCAAATGCCACTTTGATCCTATGTTGGTGTAATTAATGGATCGAATTTACTATCGATATACCTTGGTAATGATAGTAAAATTGAACTCATATAATTAATTACAAAACATAACTATAAGGTTACACATATAGTCCAAGTGGGAGATTGTTGGATCCTTAATCCAATGTTGGATTTATATGTGAATAATTATGTGTTGTAAACTATCAAATAAGGTTAAATCCAATTAAAGTGATCAAATATGGTTTGAACTTGATGTATCTAATAAGGTGTGTGCTTTTAACGTATAGAGATTTAAGTGTATTTCATATTCTATGATGAGTTGAAATAAGAATCTAAAAGGTAACATGAATGTTATCTATGAATAGGACTATGGTCCCCAAGTCAAATGTATTTTTATTATCGTATTTTCTAGTATGATAAAATAATTCTTTTTTGATATCCCATCATCAGAAAAAATACCAAAAATAAATTAAAGAACTCTCTTAAGGATTGGCAAATACGTGTTAATTTGGAAAGCCACCCCAAAATCTCTAAGGATTCAAATACCAGTTTGTCAACATGAATCAAAATACGCTTCCGCAATTTTACTGTTAATTTATTTCTTAATAATCGCTATATAAATTTTGGGTTTAATATGTGATAGTTTTCACTAAAAGTTAAATATAAACAGCCACCCTAACATCCTGCTATTCCATCTTATTGAGATTGTTGCTTTGTTTGGACTGTCTGACTTTAGGTGCGTTACATAAATACATAATGGACTTTGAGAGAAATAGACTATGACGTTATTGAAACTTAGATTCATTGCAGACTCTCTGTTAGGGCTGCAAACGAATCGAGATCGAGACTCGCGAGCAGCTCGACTCGAGCTCGAGTTCAAAATATTAAATTCGTTAGCTCCCGAGTCGGCTCGCGGTCGAGTATATATATATATATATATATTAAGTATATTTTTTTTTTATTTTTTTATTTTAAGTATATATATTTTTTATTTTTTATTTTAATAGTATAATTACATATATATCCTTAATATTTTATTATTTATTAAGAAAAAATATTATATTATTTATTTTTAAAAAAATAAAATAATTATTTTTTTATTTTTTTCGAGTTCGAGCTTGAATCAAGTCGAGTTCAAGCTCGAGCTTTAAATTGTTGGCTCGTCGAGTTCGAGTTCACTAAAATTATGTCAAGACTCAACTCGATTAGACTAAAACTCGATTCGACTCGACTCGTTTGCAGTCCAAGTCTCTGTAATGCTAAACAATGAGTTTGCTAATGAGCCGTTGTCTATGTTTACCTTTTATACACTGTTTTTTTTAATCTTTGCAATTTCTTTCATTCTCTTGAAAGGCATGGATTATTTGCAACTAAAATACCATGTCAGATATCTAAATATGGTGATCATTCATGTAAAGCGCTGGTGTATTTCTATTACTGTTTGATCTCTTATTTTAAACTGGAACAATTATCTAAGAGAAGTAAAGTAATAAGTGGTACTTTTTGCTACGAGAGAGGTAAATGGATGGATCTAGGTCTTGCCTTACTAGAGTGAGGGGGGAAAACACAGAAACATGACGTTTTTTTACTCTTTCTATATTCTTGGATTTGGTTTGGACTGTGGAAGCAGACAAAAGAGGAGGGTAAAAATAGTTGACAAGAAAATGTGTCGTTTCCCTTGTTCGTGGGTCAGTAGAATAAAAACTGCATCTTATTTAGATATTCCATTCACAACTTTTGCACATGCTTCACTATCACTAAGAATTAAAAAGAACAAAATAAATTTGCATAAAATTTGTTGCTTGCTTCTTTTATTCACTAACTTGTTCACTATCCAAATGCTTGTACATTTTTCTGGCTAGCATTAAGTCGTAAATCAATTGGATGGTCCGTGAAATTTGCATAGGCCATGCGATAACTTCTATACATTTTGCTAAAGTTGCATTGAGACATGATTCCTTTTCAACTTTGTAGAGAGACAAGATCATTCGTCCTTAATATGAAGTATTGTATAAAATGAAGTTGAAAAATTCTTGTGTTATGTTACACATTTTTTTAATAGAGTTTCATAAGAAAACAAAGAGTTCTAATATTCAAAAAATACTATTTGCTAATATTTTACTTATATTAAGGTACTTTGGATATTATGGCTGGACCGGGACATCAACTAGGGGCGAAGGAACCTACAAATATGTCACCATCTACATCAATTGTTCCACTTCAGAATGCAAATGATTCTAATAATGGAGTGGTGAGCAATGCATCCGAAGTCTTTGAAAATGTTTCAATTGAACTTGATTCCAATTCTAAAGAAACGACGGCCCATATTTCTGCTTCTGGTACATGTTTTTTCTATAGTATCCAAATTCCTAATTTATTACTGTATTTGTTTTTTCCCAATAGTGTTGATCTTCTTATTAGTCTAGTCATTGAAAAATCATATGAATTACAAATTGCTAGGTAGTAACATATTTCACAACAGTGATAAAGTACAAAATATTTTTATTAATATGAATACTAAAATAAAGAGTTCGCTTGTAATTCAGTTATTCCTTTATTAATGTTCTCTTTTCACCCCTCCTATGTTTTTCTTACATTGGGATCACATCAAAAAGAGAGGTAGAGGTCCAAATAGTGGAATAGACCTGTCAAGACAAGTTGAGAAAAATGGAAAGTTAGACATACTGATTCCTGATGTTATAAACAAACCAATAGGAGAGAGCTATACTAAGTTGCCAAGAGAAATTGTATTTCTTGCTAGGAGTATTGCGATAACGCGAGTTGCAAATTGGTCTGAAGTTGAAGTTGATCAGAAGAAGAAGATAATTAAGACTCTACTGGTAGATATTTATTTGGTGCATTGTGCTCTGTTTTTCAATTTTATTGTTCACATGGAATTACAATATATAATCTTTTTCATGATAATCACTTCCTTTTTTTTTGTTTTCAATTATATTGTTTATTATTTCACAAAAGGCTAAATCTAGTTGTGTGCCAGTAAGTTACTCTTATGTTCTTTTAATTAAAAATCTTATTTTACAGAATAAGTTCAATTTGGATTTGACCAAAACCCATGTTAAGAGCTATATAGAAGATGCTATGAAGAGGGCATGGCAAGATTGTCATTCCAAGGCTCATTTGCACTACAAAGTTTTAGGGGTAGAGAAAATGGTGGACAAAATCTATATGAAATTTTTCTAAACCATCCAATTGATTGGAAATGGTTGTATGATTATTTTGATTCTTAAGCATTTAAGATAAATATTATTGGACCTTTATTTTCAAATACTTTTTAAAAATTTTATTTGACATCCATTGATTTTAAAAGAGATTGTTATTTACATTCTTTGCTGAAAGTTTCTATAAGGAATTCACAAAATAGGGCTTGTCTAACTGCTCTTCCAAAAACTGGTTCTGGACAAGCCCTATTTTGTGAATTCCTTATAGAAATTTTCTGCAGAGAATATAAATAATAATCTCATTTAAAATCAATGGATGTCAAAGATAATCTTTAAAAATACTTGAAAATAAAGGTCCAATAATAGTTACCTTAAATGCTTCAAAATTAAAATAATCACACAACCATTGCCAATCAATTGGACGGTTTAGAAAAATTTTATATGGATTTTGTCTTCCACTTTCTCCACAACCTAAAGCTTTGCAGTGCAAATGAGCCTTGGAACGACAATCTTGCCATGCCCTCTTCATAGTATCTTCTATGTTGCTCTTAACATGGGTTTTGGTCAAATCCAAGTTGAACTTATTTTGTAAAATGAAATTTTTAATTCAAAGAACATAAGAGTAACTTACTAGCATACAACTAGATTTAGCCTTCTGTGAAATAATAAACAAGATATAAACAATATAATTGAAAACAAAAAAGAAAAGAATGGTTTTTTATGAAAAAGATTAAATATTGTAATTCCATGTGAACAATAAAATTGAAAAACAGAGCACAATGCACCAAATAAAGATTTACTAGTAGAGTCTTAATTATCTTCTTCTTCTGATTAGCTTCAACTTCAGACCAATTTGCAACTCGCATTGTTGCAAGACTCCTAACAAGAAACAAGAAATCTAATTTCTCTTGGCAACTTAATATGGTTCTCTCCTATCGATTTGTTTATACCTTTAGGAATCAGTATGTCTAACGTTCCTTTTTTCTCAACTCATCTTGATAGTTCTATCCCTCTATTTGGACCTCTACCTCTCTTCTTTGATGTGATCCCTATGTAAAGAAAACATAGGAGGGATGAAAAGAGAATGCTAATAAAGCAATAACTGAATCACGAGCGAACTCTTTATTTTGGTATTTATATTAATAAAATACTTTGTAGTTTATAACTTTGTGAAATATGTAGCTACCTAGCAATTCGCAATTCACATGATCTTTCAATGAGCTAGACTAATAAGAAGATGAACACTATTGGGAAAAAAACAAATAATAAATTAGAAAATTGGATACTAAAGAAAAAAAACATGTACCAGAAGTAGAAGTATGGGTCTCCAGTTCTTTAGAATTTGAATCAAGTTCAATTGAAATTTTTTAGAGGCGTCGGATTCATTGCTCGCCACTCCATTATTAGAATCATTTACATTCTGAAGTGGAACAATTGATGTAGATGGTGAGGTGTTTATTGGTTCCTTCGTCCCTCATTGACATCCCGGTCCAACCTAAAGTACCTTAATAGAAGTAAAATATTAGTAAATAGTATTTTTGAATATTAGAACTCTTTGTTTTCTTATGAAAATCTATGAAAAAAAAGTGCAACATAACACAATCTCAGAAAATTTCAACTTCATCTTATGTAATACTTCATATCAGGGATGAATGATCTTTTGTCTCTACAAAGTTGAAAAAGAATGCTACCTCAATGGGATAAAGTATACAAATTAAATAAGATCATTGAAATTACATTTAATGCATAGTTTCAGTTCAAACTTCTAAACCAGTATTTAGGAATCAGCAACTTGATCTTTTTTATTACCATTCTTTTGAGCACTAAAGGAATGTGTCCTGTAAATTTGTTGTTACTAAGGTATAGAAGGGCTAAGTTGGCTAGGTTTCCAATAGAAGAAGGGATTGAGAAACTCAGGGTGCATTGAATAAAACTAAAGTCTAAAAACTGAAATCTGAAATTAAAAATATGATGTCTAAATCTATTAAATTATTGAATTGTTAAGTATTAAATCAAATGCATTTGAGTGTATATCACATTCAATGATAAATAAATACTTTATCACTTATTTTTTGGAGCAAGTCTTATTTAGGAAATTTAGTGCCATTTAATTAATTTAGATATTTAATTTTTGATTATCAAACATATCTGAATATATTAAGATCTGAATCCATTAAGTTAAGTATTGAATTAAGTTATCAAACAGATGTTTGCATAGCATGGCACCATAGAGTGCATTTTCGGAACTATTGATGTTTGTAACTGATACTCTTTTGGCTTTGTTACATAGGATTCCAAGCCAATTGCTACAAGGAGTCACGGAAGATGACCAAGGTAACAACTTAGGTTGCCTATGAAAGAAAAATTCGCACATCTTGAAAACACAACCTTAGTAAGATGGAATAGCAGGAAGGAAATGGTAATACGGACTACCATTTGGACGAGCAAAAGTCTTTTTTTTTAAGGGATGGAGTACCGGTGCAGGCACACAAATCAGAGTTAACTCAGGATAAATCACTCTTTCCCCAAGTACTAGTTAAAATAGGAATAAATCAAATTACCAAGTAACAATACCAGCAGTGATAATAAAATGCAGGAAAAATAAAAGACACAGGACACCAAAATTTTAACATAAAAAACCCAAATTGGAAAAAATCACAAGATCTAACCCAGTTAAAATATCTCCACTATCACAATAATCGAAATACACACGTCTATCTGAAATATCCAGATGACAA
This sequence comes from Coffea eugenioides, assembly GCF_003713205.1. Classification (NCBI taxonomy): domain Eukaryota; kingdom Viridiplantae; phylum Streptophyta; class Magnoliopsida; order Gentianales; family Rubiaceae; genus Coffea; species Coffea eugenioides. Next base: position 26,353,317 of record NC_040039.1, read on the forward strand.
TAATACCACCAATATCAATTAAGTCAAATCGCTATAAAATCACCCTCAAAACCTACAACTGTCAAAGAAGTGGATTTGAAAAAATGTTACCAAACGAAGAGGAAATCCAAGATCTGAACCAGTAGATAAGTAGAGTTTGACGAAAGGATTGCGTGGGTAAAATTTTGTTTCAGTCGAATTTCGAATCACTCTCCAATCAAGATCTTGAAGTTTTTCTCTCTCTCTTTCTAACTTCTTTACTCTTTCTCTCTTTTCGTTTTTCTCCAAGCAAGCAAAAGTGGCGGCTGTAGCTTTTCTCACACAAAGAAAGAATGCTTCATGGCTGCTCCTATTCTTTTTTACTTGAAAACCCTCGAGTCCTAATAATAGGTTTGGTAACTTGGATTTTGAGTTGGCCCACAAATGGACTGGCCACACCCAACAAACAAGACAGTAATGAAATTTTTACTTGAAAACCCTCAAGTCCTAATAATAGGTACCTTGTTTTGTTTGGACAGTGAAATTATCCTAAATAATATTTCGCTTGCATCATAAACATATTTTTCAATCTATCTTTTTATATTTTTAATTACCTTTTTATCTCACATACATCACATCACAAAAAGTGCTACAGTAATTATTTCAAATAATACTCTATCCAAACTACCACTGCCAGGATTGGCATCAGGAATTGCGACACAGAAATCCTGCAAGGGACCTGGATCAGATGCATCGACAAGTAAAAACAAGTGCCAAGATGGCTGCAGCTATGTGGTAACAAACTGCCATAATTATCGCGAAAGGATTACCAAACTGTATGAGCTAACTAGAGAGATGGAAACTTGTTTCTTCTGTGGTGGTGGAAGGATATGTGGGAAAGATGCCTCTTCATAGCTATTTTTGGTTGAACTAGTAAATGTTCCTTGTAATCTTTGTAAATTATTTCTTCACAATTCAATCAATGATTGATTCTACAACAACTACTCGCCACTTCTCAATTTTCTTGTCCTTAAGCAAGTCTACCATATGCATTTTCCACATAGATGTGGAGTTTTGGTAAGACCTTTTCTTGGGATGAGATAGTATTTCATACTTTTCTTCCTTCCAGTATATCATTACACAACTAATTTTTTTAATTTTTTATCTAAGGCTGGATTAGATGAAGTCATGAAGAGAGGGGAAAGGAAAAAGAAAGTGACTGCCCGGAATCGAACCCCGAATCTCAAGTACCTTAGGCAGTTGGCCGTTCATCAAAATTATCGAAAATCATCTCTCTGAGCAATGACAACAATTTCCGGAGCAGCCCAAAAAGAAAAAATAAATGTATTAGGGACACAAAAGAAAAAGAAAAAGTTTAGCTTTAACAACTTTTGTTGGTAACTGGAAAAGAAAAGGAATGAACATGTTTAACTTTCTAACCTTAGTAAAATGATATATTAGTTACAACTAATCCTTTAAAAATAAAAAGACTTGATCCAATTTTAAACAATAGCTAGCATTTGGGATTAGTGCGAAAGAGTCAAATATATGATAACACCTGGGAAGTAAAGGATCTAATTACTTCGTTTAATTGTCCAACTTGGCTTTAGAAAATGAATTTCAACCTTCTTCGGCAAAGCATATGGTATTTTATATACTTTTTTAATTAGTTGAACTTCTTGCTACAGGGTGTTAAATGTTCAATTAGCAAGCAAGTGGACATTTTGATTTTCCATTTCTCCTTTGAATAACTTTACATGTGGATGGACTTTTGCTTTCTTGTTTGTACTTTTCAAAACAATCGAACACTTGCAAAGATATGATGTCACAAATTTCTCTCAAATTTGACCCAGGCTCAGTCTGAATTTGCTGTGTCTTAGTTAAGATATAGAGCAAATTATCCGGTTGACCACTAAACTTTTACGATCGTTGAGTTTTGGTCACTCAACTATTAAAAGTCTGGTTTTGACCACTAAAATGTATAAAGTTAAGACACGAGGCCATTCTGTTAGATTTAGCCGTTAAGTTCTCAGATCTGTCTGTTCGCACGATTTTCAAGACAAAAGAAAGGGTCAATATGGGAAGTTGAAAATAGCACTTGCACCTCTTGAAAAACAAAAAGCTTAGGAGGGTACTCTGAGCTTCCTCTCGAACAAACTGAAGTTCCCATCCTCACAATGGATCCAACAGCTGGCCTTCATTTGACATTGAAATTGAAGAAGTAGTTGACCCAAAGGACGAGCTACTCTCTAATACCAACGATTCCGGCACAGCCCCACTGATTTCCTTAGCCTCAGCACCATTATTACTCATGCTTTCAGCTGGATTCTCCAAGGCTGCATTACAATCCGATCTACCCAAAATATCCAAACCCATTAGTCCCTGACCCAAACCAGCAGCATCAGCAGACTGACCCCTCTAAACAATCTTCGTGTTATTCAGAGCATCAGAAAACCACGAGTCAACTTTCGGATCAAGAAGCGCTGAACTCGGAGACTCTGGCTTTATGGGGAAGAGAAATAATCTGATGCAGGATGGTGTAGGGGATGTAACGGCGGAGATGCAGTCGTGCTCTTCCAGCATATTCTGGAGGTCGTGATCAGTGGTGACGGAGATGAGTGAATCGAGGTCCTCGTTTGGGAGCTGGACTTCAGATGAAACGGGCGGTTGCCGAAGAGGGTCCGGGAGAGGTGGGTGGTGAGGGCATAAATGGATGAGCAGTCCATGAACAAATTCGCCGATCTTGCTCTTTTTTTTTTGTTCCTTAATAATTAAATTTGGGCTAGCATAGATAGTAGATTGAAAGACTGGATATCTCACTATTATCGATCGTCCCTCTTCTTCCTTTTTTTTTTGTTTTTGGTTTTTGGGGTGCCGGTGGTTCATCTGCACTCCCTGTGTAGGTTATGGTTGAAAACTAGGTGGTGATAATGACTCAGCAGCCGACCCTGTGACACATCGCTATTGCCCAATTCTATTGAAATTAATTCAATTAGAAGACCAATCCATTGCCTTTCACTGCTTTGTTGTTGTCGTTGTAGCAACTACTACTAAATTATCCCTAACAAAGTGATGCGGTATGGTGCCTGGACTAAATTATTCCTAAATTGACCCTTTCTTTTGTCTTGAAAATCGTGCGAACAGACAGATCAGAGAACTTAACGGCTAAATCTAACAGAATGGCCTCGTGTCTTAACTTTATACATTTTAGTGGCCAAAACCAGACTTTTAATAGTTGAGTGACCAAAATTCAACGATCGTAAAAGTTTAGTGGCCAACCGGATAATTTGCTCTAAGATATATAATGTTGGAAGAAATCGTTGACCAATTGCTTCTTTATTTAATCTGGACCAAACTCATTTTTATTTAATCATTCGATTCAAAATGCCTTATCCAGATTCAATTATACTTCATCGATTCTTTTCTTTATTTTGTGTGAAACGAATTTTTATTTTACTTATTCAGGTTCAAAATGGATTACTAGAGAGATTGACTTATTCCGGGATAAGAATAAATTTAATTCCTTTGCAGCATCAAGAAAAGACTCTCCTAAATGCAACTGATGTACCCATCTTACTTCATCCTAAAACCCATAACGTCACTCTTTAAAATTTAGGGAAATAAAATGATTCAAAATCAAAATATTGGGAACCAAAATTGCAAATTCAAAGTTGTTGACTAAGGGCAATTTGATGTTGACTGTTAATCTTTCTTCAAATTCCATTAGTTGTCTTAAATGTGCCTAAAATCATAAACTTTAAGGACCAGATTTGCTTTAAATGAAACATTAAGGACAAATTTAGCACACAGGTAAAACATTGTGATCAAAACTATGATTTTCTCATTGGCTTAATATGTAGACAAGTTTTGATCCATTTCCCTTGTTTGCACATACATACATACATACATACATATATACTTATACATATACATACATATATATATATACATATACACACACATGCATATATATATATAATATGCATGTATGCATGTGTGTGTATCTACCTCTACTATATATATAAGAAGGAAGTGAGTTTTAGTACTTTGCCTCCTTACTTGCCACGTGGTTTCCTAATAGTTTGACAAGTGACTTACTAATATTTCTTGCACATTGCTATTGTTGCCATTGCACATCTTTTTTTTTTTTTTTTTTGCCTTTTGTTCATGCAAATCTAACAAGTCTGGCCCTTATGTTTATGGGTGTTCATTGGTTGATAAATCCGGAATTCGATAAAAAAATTTTTGGTAATTCGGGAATTGATTTTTTAAGACCAATATCCGATTACCGTCCAAACCTTAGTTTGATAAATTGGATCGGAGAATCGGTAATTCAATAATATTTGTAATCCAAAATATCAATAGTGAGTTAAAATATTTTAATTTTCTCTAAAAAATTGTTGTAACAAAATAATATCCCATATGTTTTTCCAATAAAATTCAGTCAACTTAACTCAAACAAACATGATATGCAAAAAAAAGGGTTCATAATCCTAAGTTCTAACTCATAATCTCAATTCTTAAACAACGTTGAAATATATAAGAACTTCAAATTAATTGTTAAGCTAAACTCCAACGTATCAACTTCCTTTAAAATTTTACTTCCAAGTATATTTCTAGTTAAGTTAACTAATTAGTAAATTACTCATTAGTATTTAGTGATAGGATCAAGATTTACTCTTATATTTAGTAATATAAATAAGTGGCCATATATTCTACTTTTGCCTTCTATTGATTTTATGCAAAAGAATGATTTTCACTTAATTGTTCTTGAAATTCTAAGTGGACTTGGGCTGTACTTAGCACAACCTAAAGTTTGCTAGTGTACATATATAAAATAATCTTCAATTCTGATTTTGGAAGGTTGCTAACTTGGCTACTCTAACCTTTTTCCAAGTGGACTATCTATCTATTCATCATGTGGACATATTTAATACTTTTTTTTGGTGATTTTGATTCTTTTTCTATTTTTAGTAACAATTAATCACTTTCCTTTTTCACTTCCTTACCTGTAGCAATTTTTAATCAATTTATTATTTTCTACTTTATATACATTTGTATTTATTATGCCTTATCAAATTTTGTTATCAATCAATTCATATATATAAATATATATATATATATATATATATATATTAATTTGTCTCCAATCTCATTTTGTGCAAGATTATATGGGAGTTACTATTACTAAATTTTGAAAAAAAATTTCCCTATAATTCATTAGTTCCGTATTTATAACAAATTTCAATCTACATATTGATCTCTTACTTTTTTACTCTTTTTATTTTTTGGTATCAATTAATTCCCTTATTTCTATATTAATTTGTATCTTTTTTATTTCATATATTCTATCAAGGATGTCCATTCCCTAATTTGTAAAATTGAAGGAACTATATCTATAAATATATATACTTTAAATTAATCAATTATAAATTTATAAAATTCTACTCACTCCCTCCCAACTATTTTGTCATGTTTCAGGAATTCAACTTTTAAAAAATAATGATTTGATTATGATGTTTGTACTTCTCTTTCCAATCTTACCCCCACAAATTTCAAATTTTAATTTGAATGGTAACATGCATATAATTAAAGAGAGAAACTATATTGGAAGGAGAGCCTAAAAAGTATTTTGAGTTTCTCAACATGACAAATATAGTGGAACATCCCAAAATGAAAAATATGACACTTTCAATGGGACGACAAGAGTAATTAATTTCCATCCATTCGCCAACATACAAAAAAGAAAGAAAAGATATATTCTATTTCCTTTTAATTAGAAAATTCAAAATCAGTTACCCTTTTTTATAATCATGATCATGAATTAATTTTCATCCATTCTCTAGCCAAAAAAAAAGAGAAAAGATATATTCTATTTCCTTCTAATTAGAAAATTCAAAATCAATTACTCCTTTTTTAGAATCATGATCAAATGCGCTTATGTGAACATCTTTTTATTCTTTTTCCTTTGAAAGAATTTTTGCTTCTTAATTTCTTTTCTTTACATTTTTTAAAAAGGTAATATAATATTGATATACTCTGTAATATATTTACTTTTCTTACATGATACTTTATCACCATCGAAGTAAGATTTTCTAAAAACTAATTAGTGTATTGTGTGGGAGTAACTATTTTTATCATTTAGTTTCAATGTTTGTCTTAATTTTAGTATTTTAAAATTTAACAAATTTGTTATTTTAGTTCTTTTGTATCCATGTTCATCTAAAAATAAAGTCTGCTGAATACAAAACTAGTATATATAATAAAACGATGTTCAGTTCCCTGTATGGCAGGTTACTGAGTCGATTATTCTCATTTTCTACCAAGTGAACGTCCTCTGTTTCTGCCATGTGTATATATTGTCTTAATTTATTTGGTTAGGTTTAAATTGTTTTATTTTTGTTAGCAACAACTAATCCTAAACATTTTCACATTTTAGGTGTAGTATTTTTATTAACAACAATCAATCACTCATTTTGTTATCCTTAATATACATTCTTAGTGTATTTAATTTTAGTCATATTTCAGAATACTTACTATGTTAACGACAATTAACCAAAATGAAATCAAGGATTCAAAAGTCATGCTATTAGGATGTTCAAGCATAAGAGGTTCATAGAATTCCATAGTTATATGATGATGGTAATAATTGTTTTTGCACTTTACCTTTTCAATTTATGAAAAATAATATACAGCCTTTTCTCTCTCTTCCTTTTAATCTTTAATTTATTTTCTTTTCATAAGATAATAATAAAATATTATTGAACATATTATGATACTTCTTCCTTCTTACCAAAAATATTGCTTCAGAACATGCACAAGCCGAACAGACTATATTGGTTTGTAAATTAATTTTAGATTGAATTTTTATTACAATTTGTTTACCGTTATTTTGGTTAATTACCTTAATTTTATATTGAATGCTTGCAATATTTTGTTTAGTGCTCTAACCTAACTCTTAGCTCATTTTAAGTTTTACATATAGTATATCCTCTTTCCATTCTCAATTTATAGTAAAATAGTTAATCAAAACATAGTTTATCTATTCAAATAAATATTTGAATTTTCAAAAATATTTAATTGTGCTGCTGAATACAAAATAACCCGTGCAAATGCATAGGAAAGAAGCTTGTATATATAATAAACAATGTTCAGTTTCAACTTTGGAAAATTGCAAACTTAGCTACTCTAACCTGCTGCCAGATAGACTATCCACCTTGTTCGACATGTGGACAAATTTAATGTTTATATTTTTTTGGTCCTTTTTAATTCTTTTCTATTTTTTATTGACAATTAATCCATTTCCATTTTCACTTCCATATTTATAGCATTTCACTCAATTTTTTAGTTTTCACCTTATGTACGTTTGTATTTGTTATGCCTTATCAAATCTTTTTATTAATGAACTTATAGGTTTTTTTATTTCTCTCCAATTGCATTTTTTAATTTATTTTTTTGACTTGATTATATATTAGAAGTTACTATTACTAAATTTTTGGAAATTTTGGAAGTTGCTATAATTCAATACTATCGTATTTATAACAAATTTCAATCAACATATTGATCTCCTACTTTTTTATTCTTTTTATTTTTTGGTAACAATTAATTCTCTTCCTTTCTATATTAACTTGTATCTTTTTTATTTTATAAGATCTATCCTAGTTATTCATTCTCTAATTTGTAAAATTAAATAAACTATACATATTTTTTTCTTATAATTAATCAATTATAAATTTATAAAATTCTCATTAATTTCTATCCATTCTCCAACATAAAAAAGAAGGAAAAATATATTCTATTTTCTTCTCATTAGAAAAATTCAAAATTAGTTACCTATTTTCTAAAATCATGATCACGTGAGGCTTATGTGGACATCTTTTTTTTTTTCCTTTGAAGGATAATTTCTTTTCTTTACTATTTTTAAAAGGGTTTTTCTAAAGGGTATCCATAGGGCACTCATTAATATATCTAACATTTACCTAACCTATCATGGATATACATATACTAACAATTAATACCATCCCTTGCATTTATATACTTTCCTTATTTAATCTTACCTACCCTCTTTTGTATTTATTTACTTTTCCTAATTAATTTTATATTTTCAAAAATATGACACCCAAAATATATCTTAATTAGTGCCCTATGGGCACCCATTAGACAGATCCTTTTTAAAAAAGTAATTAAATATTGATATACTCTCTAATATATTTAATTTGCTCACAGATACTTTATCACCATGAAGGCAAGATTTGTTGAGATAACTATTTTTTATTATTTAGTTTATATGTTTGTCAAATATTTAGTATTTTAAAATTCAAAGGATTAGAGCCCAGGAAAGCAAGGTACATCTATTTGAAATAAATCTCTAAAGAAACATGATTGGAAGGAAGTGCTGACATGACAATTGACAACTGTTATGATTCTGGCTTTTTTGCAGATTTCATATTTTGGACTTGCAGATTGTAATTGATGCCAAAGGGCCAGAAACCTTTGTAACAGAAAGACTGGTGGTAATTTGATCTAGAATATAGGTTGATACGTATCTATTCAAGAATTGTTTGCTTTTATATTAGTAAATCTTGCTACAAAGATGTTTAGTTTGTTTTCTAGTCTTTTGTATACAAATTTAATCAGTCTATATAGCACCTTGATCTTACGTATCTTTTTTTCTTTTCTTTTTTTGAATCACTATTGGCAAATGAGTGATATAGCTCTTCGCTTTTCTTCTTTTACTTTTGATTTTTTTTTCGGGGTCTATAAAACCCACGGTTTTTGGGCTCACTTTATCTTGCCCAATTTAATTAAATGGTAATTTACTATGGGTAAAAGAAAAAAAAATTGCAGGTTAGGTTAAAGGATTAATTAAGGGGTAATATGAGATAAGATAGGGTGAAAGTTCACAATAGTTAAAACTCCTATCTAAACTACCTACTAGTGAGTAGTGCTAGGTTTAGAATTTTATTGAAACCCCAGAAAGAAAAATAACACCACCCTTACCTTTCTTTCGTCTGCCTCCCTAGAGCAAGAGCTGTCAGAGAATAGAGAAGGAGAAGCAGGCGACATCGTCAATCGATCAGACGACTAGACACCTAAACCTGTAAGTCCCGAGTGCATGCAAAACTTTTCTTTTAAGTTTTAGTAGTTGCATTAATTGTCCTAAGAATTTTACGGATATGTATTGTTGCTATATATATGTAGCTATATGTTTTTAGGAAGATTCATATGTGGATTCGTAGAAATAGGGTGTTAGATTTTAATCTTTGGTTAAGTAGGTTGCCCAAATCTGTTGGAGGAAAAAAAATAAAAATAAGAGAAGAGCAGCGGCAGAGCTCTGTTTTGGCTAGGCGTTGCAGAAGGAATGCTACAAAAAAAAAAAAAAAAAAAGGGTGAGGGCCGCCATCTCTGGTTGCAGAGAAAGGATTTGCAAAGGTTGGCCGAGACCGAAACGAAATTTTAAAAAAAAATAAAATTGGAAGATGATGTCGCCAGCGCTTGCTGGCGACAATGGACAAAATTCATGGTTGGCCTTTTGGCCAACCAATGGAAACAAAGGGTCGCCAGACTTGCTGGCGACCATGGTCAAACAACTGGTTGGCCAAAAGGGTTCAATCCGAGGACGGAGAAAATTTGACAAATTATATAGGGACCAAAATATAATATAAAATGTAGTAAATGTTTAATAAATAAATTTTAAGTATAATTCATAGTGTATCATGGGTATTAAAATTTAGGACCCAATTTAAAGTAATTGTTAGAATTGAAGGGTTAGTCATGTAAAATTATACTTAGTTAATTACGTATAAGATATTTAAATGGGAATCTAAAAACATCTTAATCTAGCCGTATTAAGTCAAATTAGACAAGGTAAGATAAGTGCTAAATTGTTAAACGAAATGTTTAAAATCATAATAATGCTAATAATAATACAACAAGGATAATAATAATAATAATAATAATAGTAAATAATAATTATTAGACAATAATAGTAAGGATATTAACAACATGGGCATGGAGGAAATAAATTAAGGATATAAACGAAGGTACAAATATAAATACGAGTGGAATAAACTAATACAATAATAATGGTGATAAGCCAATATATATATATGTACATGTGTACATAAATAATAATAGCACCTACACACGCATAAAAGTGGAAATAAAAAGGAAAGGTAATAGTAACTAATTAACACATATATATAAGTGGTAATAAAATATATTAGCGACGACGAGGACAATAATAATAATAATGAATAATTATCTTCTTTTAAATTAGGAAACTTTACAAAAAGGAGAACCTTCCCAATTAAGAAACTTTCTAAGAATAAAAACTTTCTAAATTAGGAAACTTTCCAAAAATAGAAATTGTCAAATTTAGGGAAAACGCTATTAGGGTTCATATAATGGTCTAGATACGAATCTTCGACTTACTCGGAGTTTGTATATTTATGCATCTATAGGAAGTAACAACTAATTAGGAAACTTATGCGTTTGATAGGTACGGTACAAGGACCTAAGGTAGTCCCACTCGATCAGCCAAACAGAGGTAGGTGGTACTTATCCTTCTGAGATTTCAAAGGTGCAAAAATGAAATTTTTGTTTTCAATCTTATTTTGTTGTGTTGACTTGAAATATATTTGATTAAATGCTTTACTTGGATATTTATGAAAGTTATATTTTTACTATACACAAATGGACCGTGTAACTTATTTGAAATGTTTTGAGATGTTTTCATATACCAAACGAGTTGAATCTTTTATGAAATCAAAGATTTATGTATGTGACGTGTGGAATGAAGTTTTGACAAGTAAAGCTCAAAACAGTCATGGAATAGACGGTAGGGGCTATAGTCCTGTCTAATCGTCATGGTAGCCTGGTATAACGTCCGGCCGATTGATAAGGTCATGGTAGCCTGGTATAGAGTCCGGCCGATTGACAAAGTCATGGTAGCCTAATATAAAGTCCGGCCGATTGACAAGGTCATGGTAGTCTGGTATAAAGTCCGGCCGATTGACCCATGTATGAAAAGAGACCAATCGATAGTCATGAAACCTATTGGTCGCCCATCTAGAAGGGGTTTAATCTCTAGGCTGAGTACTCAGTAACCGGTCATCACATGTACTTATTATGAGTTAATATGAAATGATTTATGAGTTGATATGGAATGATTTATGAACTGATCTGAAATGAAACATATGAACTGATTTATGAATTGATTTATGAGTGGGTATGAAGAGACTTGTGAATTGAGATGAAATGATTTATGACTTATGATTTTCCATGTTCATTTATCAATAGGGTGCTTTTAAATTGCTTGCCACTTATTACTACTGATTGCTTTATAAACGACGTTACTTTCAAAATTACGGATGTGATTGATGCGCAAATGATTTGCTACGTATCTATATCTATGTATCTATAACATTATGAGTACATGGTCCAACAGAGGGGTAGATATTACCTACTGAGCGATTTGTCGCTCAATCCACTTTTTACCATTTTTGCAGATTCTGAAGAGTATGAGTTGGTTTACGTAGAAGACCCCGAGGACGACTTTTATTAGCTTTAAATGAATAGAAGTTGGCAGGCTAGCTACTTCTAGTTGTTAGTCTTATTTATTTTCGATTCCGCTATTTCCATTAGAAAATAAATGTACGAACGTATTGGATATTCGTAGACTACTTTTTATATGAGATTTGTACCGCACTTTGTTTTAGTTATATTATTTTGTACTTTTGAAGTTTAGACTAGTTAAATGATGCCTTGTATTCTTGAGCGGGATTTGAGAATATGGCGGATGCCACGTGACGAGCACGTGCGGGCTCGGGGCGTGACAGGGTCAGTAACATAGTGAACCAGTCACGTGTTTGACTGAATAAAATCATATCCTGAGATTGTTATTTAGCCTTACTACTCTAATAAGTTACCGCAACTCAGAAAGAGAAGCCAGCGATCACCCTAGACATTGCTGAGACGAGGTTTGCATGCAGTTCATGTGTGAAATCGACTAAACGTTTGGATTATTGGCTTGTGGTGTAAATATATTATTTTTGGCTAGCCAAAAAGGAGAACTAAATATGTAGACAAGTGGTATTCCATTTCGCTTGCTCTAACTCATTTTCATGATTTGAAGCTTATGATAATAACATATAAAAATACCCAAATGAAATGGAGATATCGCTAGATAATATATATGGCTACGGTATGAACTTTCAAAGATGGAACGCTTGAAATGATGGGGAAAGATAAGTGATAATTACGACTGTGATAAGTGACGAGCGCAGGGTATTCATATAACAATTAAACTCATTACACAATCAAGTTTTACATTTATAAAATTCTAAATACCCCACATGCGATTTTCTGCAAGTATACAGATTGAGATTGAGTATAGAATATTAAGGTTCGAACCCACAGGGAAGATTGTCAATTATCAATAGTTTTCGAATTCCTTTATTATTTAGACTATCATAAATGTAAGAAATTAAATCTACACTATGAACATGAAATGAAAGTAATACAAATAATAAAAGAAAACTCCTAGAGATATGAAATTCCTCACTATTCTTACAAATGAAATTACCGATTAATTGAATGTTATTAGCTTGGCTAGTTACGGTGTAATTTCCTAATATATGTGAAACCTACTATTTTTCTTCTATGAAATTATATGAAACTAGTCACTAAAACTACAAAGGTACACCTCTACTCTCGTGAGTGTACTCCCTAGATTTAACACTTTCTTGAACTAGTGTTAAATTCTAATTTTTATTAAAGAAACAACACTTTTAAATAATCACAATTAATGGCTGGCTAATCATGATTAGATAAGTAAAAGTGCTAAATAACTTGCTCAAAATAATATCATCAAATAACCAAATACACATCACTAATAAGATATAGAAAGTTCATCTATAACTTCTAAGCATAAACTTAGTAAAACATGAAGAAAAAGTCAGAAAAGACCATATTTGTATTATAACTAAACATAAGATTCAAATGCAAGAGTTGAAGAGATGGAACCCCTTGTCACATGTGAGCAACATCTTCTCCATCATCAAACCTCAATCATCATCCTTGCTTAGTATGATACGAGATAGAATAAAACTATACTAACCTACCTAAGCTAATGAACTAAACTAATGAACTAAGAAAAACTAGTGAAGACTACATTTTTTGTAGTGTCTCTAGCCTGCAAAGAGTTATCAAAAATGCTCTCCAAGGCCCCTATATATAGAGGATTAAAGCTCCAAGTAATCATGTTAAGGTTGGTGCTAGTTGGCTCTTTGAATCATCAAAAGTTGTTCTCTATGCTGATTTGATCATACCCAGCCGAAATCCTTGCAAATAAATTAGTCAAAAAGCTTGTGTGAATAGAGCATAAGTTGCAAAGCAAGTTGCATCCACAATTGAAGAATACACAGGCTCGAAAATGCGGACCTGAGGTCGCGTATTGCCCCCATTTTGCCTTTTTGCAGGTTTGCTCATTTCTGGTCAGACTTTATCTTTACTCTATTTTTTGAACTAATTTCAACTGATATTTTCTTGATAATGGAGGCTGAACTAGCTCTTTTACAAAACACAAAGTTGTAGCCCTTTTAGCTAGCTGTCCAATACCTCCTGAATCATCCAATTTTGAGCTCTGTAGACCAAGAAATGACTGAAATATTCTTGATTGGTCAATCCCCTGTTTCAGCTTTCGATAACAGAAATGACCGACTGTGTTTTGACTTTTTGAGTATGAAAACTCATGAAATGGATTTCGATGTCTTCATAAGAAATGTAGAACTATGTGTTAGCTTCAAAATGGCTTAAAGAATCACATCAATCCGATGCTTGTAGTTTAAGATATAGCCGAAATACCAACAGGTGTCAAAATTATCAAACTTTTCCTCTTTTATTTTTGATTGCATTTCCTCTTTGCACTTCATATTCGCTTTAAAACCTTTCAAATCATCAAAAAAATCATCCAATTATCTTCTCAATTCACTCCATTTAATGATTGAATCATTAAACCTACAAAATCATGAACTTTTCACCATTTTAATCCATAGAAATGCAATTTTTGACATTTAAACCACAAAATGTATACTTTCACTAGAATCCTAGTTAATTAGCAATAAAAATGGATAAAACATACCAAAACGAATAATAAATTACACTTAAAACACCATTTCTTCAGATGTAATTAGAACAATATTCTAGGTATAATTTCAAAATCCTCCTTTAAGGTTCGTAATAATTTCACTTGGCTCCCTTAAGGTTTCAAAATTAGACCTACCTCTCTTGCCCATTTAAAATGACAATACTAGCTTTAATATTTTAATAAAACTCCCTTGTTGCCATGTTTATACAAGGGATGGATTTTATAAATTTTTTCTTTTTTTCTTCTTATTCATTTCTCTTATATTTTATTAGAAGTGTAGAAGAACTATCAATGTTGTCCTTAATATCTATCTAGATCAAACGTTAAACTAGAAATATTGTTTTTGATAACTTTCAATATCATCCAATTTTTTTGTAACTCTTTTTTGTATCAAAATCAAGAATAAATCAACAATAATTAAAAACAAATGGCCCAGAATCATTACCAACCTATGGTAGGTCCATCACAAAACTAGTCCATAAGCTTTTGTTTAAAAGTTAGTCCATTAAACTTAAAAAAAAGGATACCACTTTCTTCTCTCTCTTAAAAAGAATCCATAACCTCAATAAAACACTAAAAAAAAATAGCCTATTTTAGTAAAAGATATATTATGATAGTTGATTCTCAAGTACTCCCTTCGTTCCATTGAATTTACCCTACTTTTCATTTTAGTTTGTCCCAAAATTTCTGTCACTTTCGTAAAAAGGTAATAAATCATCTCTTGATTTCCAATTTTGGACCCTCATTTAAATTGTTGGGCATGACGTCTAAACTTACAAGTGAGTGCCATGTACTTATTGCTCACATAGACATCAACTCTCAAAGGCCCGCGTGATTCCAATGAAGTAAGAACAAACTGAAAATCTGAAATGTGTGAGGCTTAGCTGTAGTGTTTTTAAACACGTGCACACGTGCTAGTTTTTAGACAGGAAGCCAGCGTATCCCCACAACACCCATGTGTACTACCTAAGCCATTGAACAAGTATATAAACAAGGGCAAAATTGAAAATCGGGTGAATCAAACAACAAATTGAAGCACTATTCATAAAAATTGCAACTCCTGAAGTGCTACTGTAATACCCGGCATTTTTGGCTCAATAGAAAAAAAAAACCCTATACAAAAAAAAACATTTTTTTTTGTTGTATCTTATCTATTGCAAGTTTCTTTGAAGATGAATAACTGCATAGTAGTTGCGTTAGTAGTGAACATTAGAGGTAGTGGAAAGAACACAGGAGAAAATGTGGGAAGTGGGAGTTATTTGAGTAGTCGAGTTATAGAAGGAAGTGGATACGTAACCAGCCTTCATTAGTATAATAGGACTTAAACTACTCTTATTGTGGTGGTTAGCAATGGGAGAATAATACACAAAAGTTGAGAGAGAAAGAGACAGGAAGAGAAGGGGATGGAACTGCTTGGACTTAGGTTTCGTTTGATAAAACTGAATCTAAATTCTGAAGTCTGAATTTTGAAATCTGAATACTGAAACAATTAATTTGCTGAATTTTAACCACTGAAAAGAAATATATGAATGTCTGAATTTTAATGCTAAACCTATTTATACTGTTTGATAAATATTTATAACTGAATGCTTAATAAGTTAAATTTGACAATTTTGCCCTTATATCTTTTCATCAAAAAAAGAAATAGAACATATGATTTAATTAACTAAAAATGTTGGTATGAAAATGACAATATTTATTTTTAGGAAAAATGGCCAATTTAGTCCCTATACTTTTTTTTACTGTCAATTTAGTCCTTATATAATTATTTTGGTCAATTTAAACCCTATACTTATTTATCGGTTCCAATTCAGGATCTCCGCGGCGACGCCACCTTGTAATTACGATTCAACGTCTAATTGAGCACTTATGCGGGGGCATTTCTGGTACTTCACTGTTGGGGCTCCTTTTCAGAAGTAAAATCAAAACAAAAAAGTTACCGGTGCAATTTTTATCACCACTGATAAAAACCCAAACCTGAAACCTCAACTTTTTCTTGCAAAAACCAACTGAAATTGACTG
Organism: Coffea eugenioides; assembly: GCF_003713205.1. NCBI lineage: Eukaryota > Viridiplantae > Streptophyta > Magnoliopsida > Gentianales > Rubiaceae > Coffea > Coffea eugenioides. The sequence goes on from NC_040039.1 coordinate 26,369,446, forward strand.
AAATGGTGATGAATAAGGAAATGTAGTGGCGCAGGAAGTTGAAGGAATCTGAAAAGGGAGCAAGTGACGAAAGACGCGAAAGAAGAAATTTTGAGAAACAGGGGTCAACAAAAATGGGTAAGTTGAGCCACTTAAATCTGTTTGATTTGTTGTGTTAATAGCTTAATGAAGTTCGGTGTGGGTTTGTCTTGCCCTAAACAGCAAGTATTGTACTTTAATAGCAAGATCGATTGAAATGTGGTTGGAAAAAGGGCTCTGTTTTCTGTTCTTCCTTTTTTTTCTGAAAAGGGGTTGCATGGTTGTAAATCTAATTTGTTATGTTCGGTGTGGGTTTGTGTTGTTGTGAACAGCAAATATTATATTTTAATAACAAGATCGATTGAAATGTGGTTGGAAAAAAGGCTCTGTTCTTGGTTTTCATTTTTTTTTTCTGAAAAGGGGTTCATGTGGTCCATGGCTGTAAATTTAATTTGTCATGTTGCTTTCATGTCCTTCAAAAAGCAGACAATGACTATAAATTACAAATTATGGTAGTAATTTTTTAATTTGTTTGGAAAATAAAGTAGGTGATGACTCGGATATATTCACTCTGTATATCTACTCTGGTGGGGCATACATTGAAGAACCAGAACCAAAATATGTGGGGGGTACCATGGAGCTTTTTAATGGGGTTTTAGCCTCCAAGATTAACGTAGCTTCTGTGCTAAACTTTGGTGATTTACTTGGATGTGATGAAAATGCCAGCTATAGATATAGAATCCCTACCATAGATGGGAGACTGAGAGTTAGACAAATAGACAGTGAACAGGACGTCATGGACATGGCTGCTATAGGTATTAGGGGTGGCAAACGGGTCGGGTTCGGGTTGGCGGGTCGGGTTGAGGCTTAAGTATAACAAAGAACCTGCTGACCCGAACCCGACCCGCCAACCCGAAATGGGTCAGGGTACCTGACACGAACCCGAAAATTTCGGGTTGGCGGGTCGACCCGAAATGACCCGAAACTTAATTTTAATTTATTAAGTTATCACTGTAATTTCTAATAAAATCAATTTTTTCATAAAATTAATTACATCATCAAGTAATAAAAATTTAAATAAATAATTTCAAACCAAATCTAAAATAAATTAAACACCATAAAAGTGTTTTATCCCAAACCAAATATAATTTAAATTAAAACAACATAAAAGTAAAAAATAACATCATATATTATTTGTCCAAATATAATAATTTTAACTTCACACAAGTTAAATAAATTCATTTAGGATTAAGTAATTAATGCCTTTGGAAAAAAAGAATGATTTAGTTTAGTTAGATAAAATAATTTTTATGTTTATAAATTAGTTTTAATTCGTAAACGGGTCACATCGGGTCATATCAGGTCACCACAGGTTGACCCGAAATTGACCTGTTTTCTTTTCGAGTTCATCGGGTTCGACCCGATTCTGACCCGAACTCCCAAAATCTCAACCCAAACCCATTAATTTCGTGTCGTGTTTTCGGGTCGTGTCAGGAATTGCCACCCCTAATAGGTATACAAACTGGGAAAGTTGAACTGTACATTGTCCAAGAGTTTCATATTAGATCCATAGAACCTAGCAAGAACAGGACAGTTTTCAAGAGAGACAGTGAGGATGAAAAAAAAATCTACTGTATGTGGACATCACATTTGATGAATTCTATGGGAATGAAGAACTTGCAGTGGATGTAACTAAAGTAGATTGGGAGAAAATAAAAAAGGGTAAACGGAGAGGTGCTAATGTGATTGAAAAAGATGAAGGTGCAGATAATGAAACTGAACCAGAATTAGAGGATACGGATGGTGGTGAAAGCTTTCATGATAGTGACTATGATTTTAGGGAAGACGAAGATGACATAATATACAAGAATTGTGCAACTACTGCTGATATTGAAATTGATGGTCAGAGGAGTGTATATGATGCTAGTTATGGAGGGGAAAATGCCACTGGTGAAGAGAAAAAAGGATCAGAGCAGCCACAAAAAGCCAAAGCACAAGCAAAAGGAAAAGGAAGTGTTGCTGCTGACCATGACTGTGATATTTATGATGGTGACCAGATTCCTATCCAAGAGGAATCTGATTCCATCAACACAGAGGAGTTTAATAGCTGCTCTAGTAGCTCGGATGAAAATACCTCAAGAAAGAAACCAAAATATGCAAGGTTCAAACCAGATGTGGATATGAAGGACCCCAAATTATATGTTGGTTTACTGTTTGACATTAAGAAGATGTTTAAAAGAGCTGTTGAATATTACTCTGTGCAGTGGGGCAAAGAGCATGGTTGGCAAAAGAATGATAAGAACAGGATCAGAGCAAAATGCAAGAAAGAGAAATGCAATTGGTTTGTTTATGCTACAAAAGAACCAGATTGCGATGCATTCGTGATAAGAACGATGGGGCCACAACATCAATGTGGTAGAACTTTCTATCACAAACATGCAAATTCTAGTTTTTTGGCTAGGCATTACATGGAGTTCTTGCGGATGAATAAAAAGGTTATGGTTGGTGCATTTAAGGACAAGGTGCATGAAGAACTGAATGTGAACATCACAAAAGATCAGGCTTATAAGACCTTTGGGAAAGCCAAAATTCTGATCCAAGGAAAATATAAGCAGCAATACACAAGAATTTGGGACTATTGTGAGGAATTGTTGAGCTCAAATCCGGGTTCCACAGTGCATGTAGAGACGGAGGCTGATGAATTTAGCAGAAAAGAGAGATTCAGAAAACTATACATTTGTTTTGCAGCCTTGAAAAAAGGTTTTAAAGAAGGATGTCGGCCTGTACTTGGTGTGGATGGGTGCCATCTAAGAGGACCACATCCGGGAGTGCTTTTGACAGCTGTAGGGATAGATGCTAATGATTGCATCTATCCTGTTGCATATGCAGTGGTTGAGACCGAGAACAAGAGTTCTTGGACATGGTTCATTGAATTCTTAAAGTTTGATCTCACAATCCAGGACCAAAGACAATGGACATTTATCAGTGATAGGCAAAAGGTATGGCTAAGTAATATAGAATTTTTTTTGTTGGAAAACTACTTTATAATGACTAATTAGTGATTTTTTTTGTTGTTTTATATAACAGGGTTTGGGTTCCGCCATCCAAGATATTCTTCCTGGAGTGGAGGATAGACACTGTGTTAGGCATTTACACAACAATTTCAAAAAGGTCCATCCCGGAGAAACACTCAAGGGTATGTTTTGGGCTTGTGCAAGATCCTCGTATGTCAATAAATTTGAAACTGAGATGGATATGTTAAGGCAGTATGATGAGAAAGCACACAAATGGCTAGTGGACAACACATCACCATGCCATTGGTCTAGATCACATTTCAGGATCACGGCGAAATGTGATATTCTTCTCAATAATGTGTGTGAGAGCTTTAATTCTGTTATATTAGATGCAAGAGAAAAGCTCATCCTTGGTATGCTTGAAAACATTAGGATATATCTAATGGAAAGACTTAGGACAAAAAGGGAATGAATGAGAAAAAGAAGTGATATTATTTGTCCAAAAGTTCAAAAAAAAATTGAAAAGGCAAAGGATGATGCTAGATCAAATATTGCCAGATGGTCTGATGATGACAGATTTGAGGTGACACATATGTATGGGGCCAAGTTTGTTGTTGACTTAAAGGCGAAGACATGTACATGTAGAAAATGGGAACTCACTGGTTTACCATGCTCTCATGCTATAGGCTGCATTGCTTTGACCGGAGCCGAGCCTGAAAATCTAGTGCATCCATATTACTCAAGGGATGCATATCTAAAGGCTTACGAGCCAGCTATTGGTCCAATTAATGGACCTAATAACTGGAAAAGGTGTAAGAGAGCCCCTATGTATGCACCTAAGAAACTAAAACTTCCCGGTAGGCCTAAGAAAGCAAGGAGGAGAGAGCCGGATGAGCCACGAAGTAATATGGCTAGATGCACAAGACTGTCTAGAAAGGGTACTACACGTATGACTTGCTCTCTTTGTCATCAAAAGGGCCACACTAAAAGAAGATGTCACCTCAGCATGGAAGGAGTGGACAACAATGAAAGAATACCACCTGTGAATATTAATAAGTGTGAAAAATGTAAGAAACTTGGACACAATGCAAGAACTTGTCCATTGGATGCCAAGGGAAAAAATGGAACTCACGGTGAAACTGGTATGGCTGAACTCATATTTTCTTTCATGTTGCACTGTTTTAGCTAGCAGCTGCTAATCTGTTTTAGTTGTTGCAGCTCCTTCTGTGGATGGTAATGAGACATTTCAAGACTGTAATGAGACATTTCAAGACTCTCCTACATTGCAAGAAGCTGAAACACATCTGATATGTTGCTACATTTTAAGTTTTTTAACTACTACTATAATTGTTGCTCAAATCCTGTTTACTGTTTGATGAACACATCTGATATTTGTCATGTTTTTATAATGCAAGTTGATCAAGTTCCTGAAGAAATTGATGTTCAACCTACTGCTCCAACTGAAAGCTCTCAGAAGCTCAAAAGGACCATGTGTTGTTTTTATTGTCATGCCTCGGGTCAGAGCAAAAGAACTTGCACTTGCTGCCAAGCACAAGCGTGGAGAAACAGGATGGCTACTGTGAAAAAAAGAAAAGAAAGGGTAACTTTTTTGGGGCCACAAAATCATATATAAATTATTGATTTTAATTTACTCTTGGAGGTTCTCACTACGTATGCATTTGCAGTCTCATAGGATACTCGATGAACTAGATGATCAGTGAAAATGATAATATTTAGATGATGACGTTGCTGATGAAGTTGTTTTTGAATTGACTATTTTTGGGCTGATGAAGCTGGCTGATGAAGTTGCTAGATGAAGCTGGCTTATTTTTTTTTTGCTGATGAAGTTGCTAGAAGACCTTTATGTCATGGGATTCACTTGCTTTTGTAATGAATTCTGGATTCTGGAAGTTTTCCTATGTGCTGTGATGTTGATTCTAATCTAATGGGTTAGTTCTAACATTTGAGATGTTGATTAGTAGTATGATTTTTGGAAAAGTTGATTCTGCTGCATATGTGCTACTGGTGTTGTCTTTTGTTTATTTGGTGATTGAAAACTAGTGAACTATTATTCCCAACTCGTGAAGGCTGCAGGTGCCCTATTTGATCTTTAAGATTTGCTGGGGGCTTTTTGCACTTGCCTGTGACAAAGTCAACTGATTTCCAGAAGGAAGTTATTCCATTAATGAAATTTATCAATTGTATACAGCGCCATTTTTTCTTGTTATGGATAAAGATATATTTTAAACATTGAAGCTTGTAAACCAAATTCTATAGTTCCAAACTAACTGAAGTGGAAGTCAGTGGCTCTTATGATACCTGTTTGATACTCTTGATAAAGAAAGCAAGAGGAGGGCGGCTAAGTTTTTAGTTCATCTGAATTTCTATTGCATGACTAGATAATTTTCCCCTGCCTAGCTAAAGGAATTGGGATTGAGTTCGAGTAATCAACTGACTCGTTGATTGCTCAATTTGGATAGAGTATACTGGGTACATCACCAAAAATTCACTAAAGACTGAAGAAAGCTGCTTTCTTTGATATTCAACCCCAAATTTGTAAACATACAACTAGGAACTCAAAACTATTACAAATCCATAACAATCCATATCCAAAACTATTACATGAAACCTCTGCAATTACTTCATTCGAAGAGGGCAGCATTACATGGTCAAAGAGAGAAAGAATAATGAACTTTCATACGATGTCCAGAACTACTGCAACATCTTCAATTCACTGAAGCTACCATTTTGCCTTTGAGTGCACCCAAGTATAGCAACAACTAAAATGCAGGAACAAGTACAAGCCAAGAACAATACTTTCACTTTTGCCTTCAATTTGCTGATTTCAATCTTCAGTGCTACATTCTCCCTCTCGGTACTTCTCAGTTCCCTCAAAATTGCAGCTAGCGTATTCTTCATTTTTTGGGGTATGGGTGGATCATACCACAAAAAAAATTTACAAGCCCCACGTTTCTGCATTCACATATATTTCATAGTCAAAATTCAAGCAATAACTCAACAAAATCTAACATTTAGCACACAAAATTACCCCATAATTTCTGCAACCATGAAATCTTCTTGCTAGGTTTGCCTCCGTCCATGATGTCACAATTCTGCATTGTTCACGGCAGTGGCATTGCACGATTTTGTCTCCATTGTAATATTCATCATTTCCTTCATAAATCAGGCTTTCATTGTCTGCACCATGAAACCGACACCGACGCTCTTCAGTACTCCATCACTACTTCGTGAGCTTGAGCTTGAGGATGCTTTGTCCCAATTCCTACTTGGATGCATTTCGCTGCAGTGATTTCGTCCAGAGCCACCGACCAGATCAGATCTCCAGAGCCACTGAGCTTGATCTTCAGTGTGTTGCATTACAAATCAATTTTGGTTTTGATTTTACTTCTGAAAAGGAGCCCCAACAGTGAAGTACCAGAAATGCCTCCGCATAAGTGCTCAATTAGACGTTGAATCGCAATTACAAGGTGGCGCCGCCGTGGAGATCCTCAATTGGAACCGATAAATAAGTATAGGGTTTAAATTGGCCAAAATAATTATATAAGGACTAAATTGACAGTAAAAAAAAGTATAGGGACTAAATTGGTCATTTTCCCTTATTTTTAAATCAAATTAATATAAAAGATGAATTATATTATATGAGGAGTATGGAGAAGAAGTGAAAGTCATTCAAAAGGAAGAAAAGAGAAATAGAAAATCATTATATAGAGAATATTAGATTGTTTAATTATATAAGAATTTTGAACATAATTAATAAACAAGGGTAGATTTGGTAGATAAGATAAGGTAGTCGAAATAATTCTATCGATTCTTATCAGAATTAAGCATTCAGTTAGGATTCTTATGCTGAAAAAAATACACACAAGTTCAGCACTACTTAACAAGTTCAGCAAATGAATTTTTATTTATCAAACACTCAAAACATCTGAATGTCTGAAAAGATTCAGATTCAGCACTTTTTTATGTTATCAAACAGACCCTTAGGCTTGAAAAAAAAAAGAATACGAGAAAGAGGTAGAGCAAAAAAGGAAGAAAACCAGTCTTCAACTTTGTGCCTTGAACAAGTAAGCCATTGTTTTCAATTTATATACAATCAAGTAGCAGGTTTTGATATATCATGGTTACCCGAGGACATGTCTGCATTTGGTCTAGTATGAGTTTTAGAACTATAACTTGTGAATTTCGGTAGGAATTTCTAGTTGAACTTGATGGTGAACATGTCTAAGTAAGTGGAATTGATGCGCTATGCTTCTATGTATAGCCTTTTAGGCAAATTTAATATTATTACTGGCAATAGTGAAGTCATCGAAATTTTATATTAATTGCTTACCGTTGTACTGATCTTCAAGGTTTTTCCATTTAATAGTGGGCTTCTGAAACAAAGATTTTTCAAAGAAAAACAAATTTCAGGAAAAGTTCCAATAATGAATTGTATGGATGAGAAACAGAATCGAAGCTTTGCAAATTCCATGGGACTATTAATGAAGAATTTGTATGATTTAGCAACAAACTTTCGAGGTGTTGGGCATTGAAAATTCATAAGGAATCTTGAGAAAATTTTTAGAGACAGAATATGCAATTAAGAAAGGGAATTGACCATTGAAGAGATTTATGGTGAAAAAATTTCATATCTCATCATCCCTATTAAAACAAGTAAGATTTTAAATCCATATTTCTTTAGTATTAATTTGTTTAAGTTTTGGAGTTTCATTATCGAACACCCCAAGTAAATTGTCTCGAGTCTAGGCTATTTCTGAATTTAAGTATAACTTCTACTAATTAGTCTGTGGGTTCTTATGCTTGAGACTATGAATAGAATGAGTATTACTGTGTCCATGATTACTTCGGGATGTATTTTATTAGTTTTGGATTGATAATCTATAGGAAAAGTAAGGAAATAGCTTGGGAGGAAAGATAATTTAACTAAGCAACAAATACCAGACCTTCCTTTTTGCCTTGAGGTTTAATGCATAAGATTTCCTTTTCTATTTTTCTGGTGCTACCTTGCTGGACTTGTATAGGAGAATCACCCAAGAAACTTCTTGTTTGCAGTGGCTGACATATGGTGATAATTTTGGAAAAATAATAAAAAAAATAAAATGATTAAGAGATTAATCAGGCCATGGGATATTGAACTCAGTCCAAAATGTTTTAGAGTTAACCCAACGAAATATAATAATATAGTGAAATGCCCAAAATAACTAAACCAAATCATTTTCATAAATTGAGTTATTTTTTTAAAAAACCCAAATTTGTAGCAATAATCCAATGTTAATTAGACATCTCAAAGAATTTATATTAAAAGCCTAATGTTATTATAAAAACCCAGATTTGATTAAACTCAAAGGCTCTTTTAAGTGTTCAAGTGAATCATAAGCCTAAAAAGTAACAACACAAATAATAATTTAAGTGCAAACAAATACGCTAATGCAGTCCATTTTAGGAAACTTATCAAATACTTTTTAGGGTTATTCAAGATAGAAATAAGCACTTTAAAAATACGATGTATGAGCTGATTAAGGTCTATATATGTTATTCGTTATAGGTTTGAAGTAAGTTTAAGAGCGCGTTAAGAATCTCTACAAAAGAGAAATTTGAGGTAAGTGGTGCTTACCCCTCTGTATTTTCAAAATGTTATATACAAATTTTTCTCAAGTGAATGTTTTATTTTGATATATGCAAATTGATTCATGTATGCCTATTTGAAATTTATTTTTGGTTATGCTATATTAAACAAAATGAGTGGCATTTTTTATGAATTTAAAAGAATTATGCATGTGATGTGTGAAATGATTTTAAGTTACCAAAAACTTTGAATGGTCATCAAATAGATGGTAGGGGCTATGGTCCTATCATTGTGATGATCAGGGAAAATGTCTGATCGGGTATAAATAGTTATTGTATGGGTAGATTAAGTGAAGATCAAGAAAAATGCTTAATAAATAGGCTGAGTACTCAGAAGCCAAATATTTATGAGCTATGTTTATGAAATGAGATGACATGATTGATATGTTTTATGATTTGCAAGTATGTTCAATGAATAAGATCATGTCATATTATGTGTATTTCTATGCCACGTTTGCGGGACTAAGGGTGCGTTTGATAAAACTAAAGTCTGAAATCTAAAATATGAAATCTGAATCCATTAAGTTATTGAATTATTAAGTATTAAATCTAATATATTTGAGTGCATAACATATTTAGTGATAAGTGAATAGCTTATCACTTAACTTTGAGAGCAAGTTTTGTCTAGAAATTTAGTGCCACTTAAATTAATTCAGATGTTCAGTTTTTGGTTATCAAACGATCTAAATTTATTAAAATCTGAATTCATTAAATTTAAGTGTTGAACTGGGTTATCAAACAGGACGTAAGTACAACGTCGGATAGAGGCCACTTATGTATATCCCACTCACTTTCAATGAAATATATTTATGTAATATATGAAATGGGATGACAAATATTTTTAATTGATGCATGTATATGGCATGGTGTGACCGAATTTGCAAATGTATATAGTATGTATATAACTATATGATCCAACAGGAGAGTAAGTACTACCTACTAGGCATATGTCGCTCAACCCACGTTTATTTATTTTCTTACAGATCAAGAAAGTCTGCTCATGTACGTTTAGAAGATATGTGAGAAAAGTAAATAAATAGATGTTTAAATTCTAAGAGGTTGGAGTAAAGTATTTTGTAGATGCAATTTAGTGAAGTGTATGTATTTCATCGGTATCTATAAGATTTAAATTTTAGTGAAATTTTGTAAGTTATGATCATGATGCCTTATATTTATGGGAGTAAGGTCTCATAAATACAGTATACCACATTGCAAACCCGGTCCAGGGACCCAGATTAGGGGCGTGACAGCAACAAAGTTTTCAGGACGGAGGGAGTAACAAATATTGACACGAAAAACTTGAGACTCTTTTTTTATATATAATTGTGTCAAATTACTTTACACATATTTAGAAGAACAAATTAAACTTTATAAGAAAAGGGTTTTAGGATATTCATTAATTTTTTTTATCCTATTTTAAGGTTTGGTTACCAAAGTGTCAAAGTAAAGGAGATGAGTGTAATTTTTAAAATTTCAAGGGAACTAAGTAAAATAATCAGACACCTCAGGGGAGGTTTTTAAAACTATCCCAATATTTTAACTAGTACTCTGTATGGGAATATTTCCTACTTCAAGAAACTACTCATTCTGTCAATAAGAAGAGAAAAACGTTGAACAAGTATCAATTTAGTAATTTTTAATTCATCTACTAATCAGGCAAACATTCTAATTTTCACTTCCTCAGTGCTTAATCTAGTGTTGGGGTGGCGTTTTTATCAGAACTCTTTGTATAGTATCGGTACAATTTTACTTTAATATCATGTGGAGGGCGGAGCGTTTCTTTCCGGCAAAATTCTAATTCAACTTAAGATGAATTCCTTATCTATAATGATCCCACTTCAATTTGTATATGTAACTTGCAAGGGAAAAACTGAGCATTATGATAATTGGTTTAGATTTTATGTAAAATCAAATATAGCAAAATGAATTCATAAGATCAAAATAGTTTTAAAAAACTTTATTCACGGTAAAAATTCAAAAGAATGATTAATATATTCACCATTAACATTGCATACATATAAAAATAAAGTCAAATGAAAGCGAGATGGGGTGGGAGCACCCACGGAAGTAGTAGAACAGGGGGGATGGGACGAGGATGGGGCAGGAAGTTGTGGACAATAAAACAGGGGACGGGAAAAGGCCTACTGCCCTAAACCTCCAAAGTGAACAAGAAAAATATAAAGTTTTATCTCTTTTTCAATTCATACACACCTAAAGTGAATAAGTAAAATTAGTGTGCTTGGAAAAAAGGTATTTGAATTTTTTTTTTGGAATAATAGTGCAGCACATTTTATCATGTGATTTATATAGGATAAAAAAGTAATTGAAAAACGTGCTTATAATGCAAATGAAAATTTTTAGCTAATTATCTAGATAAACCTCTCTCCAAATTTATTGCTTTTTCTTCTTCAAGTTTTGACCAAAGATAGACAATGTTTAGGTATTTTTATTGTTATTTTACATCAATGGGTATAATGGACAAATCAAGTCATACTTTGTGTTAAAATATATTTTACCCAACTAAGTCTCACCAAATGCATATTTTTCACAAGCCGAGTTAATTTTGATGATTTTTGTTGTGAATTAAAAATTTATTGGTAATGAGGGGTTATGTTGGAGGTTTTGAAACAACAGGGGGTTAGTTGAACATTTGGGAAGTTTTTGGTACAGACGGTATAATAGGCATACCAAGTCATAATTTGGTATTATTAAATATTATTTTATTATAAGCACCATGCACAGAAGACAAGAAGACAAGAGCATTATTCACAAACATGGTTAGAACATTTTGTGTCCAAATTTTAGAATAACTCAATTTTTGGTACGTTAAACATTCGCCAAATTACAAGGGGCATTTTGGTATTTAATCCTTTTTTAAATATTTTTTGTTAGATGTATTTGAGATTTATTTGAAACATTTTTTGAGGTGTTTGTGGAATATATTACTATAGCATCACATTTGATATGCAAGTTTTTTAAACAACAGTTAATATCCAAACAGGCCCAATGTTTCAAGTTCCTAAAAATTTGATAGGATTTCACTTTTATCACTAAAGTTTAGTCAAACTTTTGAAAAAAAAAAAAAAAACTAAAGTTTAGTCAAACGTTATGACTTAAGTATGAATTGATGCAAGAATTCACAAATTTTTACCTTGGAGTTTGGAGGGTTTAATTCGGTCTTATTCACTTTTAGGAACTGAATTGATACATTGGTCTACGTTGAAAAGCCAAATTAAATTTTCACCCTTCATTTATTCAAGGGGGAAATCATGATTTACACTCCTATAATAGTATAGATATATTACAATTTTGTTCAAATAGATTTAGCAACGATTGGAAAAATGGTTGTTAGATATATTCGGATATAAGCAAGGAGCAGTTGGTCAAGCAAAATCTAATGCCATTTCGACCATGAAAATTTAACTACAACCTTTTTTGTGGTTTAGTCGGTAAAAATGTAAGACAAAAAACAAAGGCAGGTTAATCAGAACCATGTATATTCCAAGGAATTTTGAGAGTCAACGACTTTGAAAGTTCAAAATGGAGCTATCTTGAGCCCATTTTCATTGCACAAACAACAGTCTTTTTAGTCACTGAATGGAGGTCAACTAATGCACATTGCCATGCTGCAACGACATTTAAACATAGCTCAAAATTTACATCAATCTACATTCCTCCTACACAGCAAATGGCCATAGCCCTGTTCCTTTTGTTGATGATACAAACGCACAGTTTCAAGTCCTAAATGGGCAGCAAGCCCCTGAAAGGACTACTGTATGAGCTACATTTAGATATTTTACTGAACTACTACTTTTCATCCCCATTAGGATTTAGTCGTCTTAGTCTTTGATCTAGTTCCGCCATAACTGCTGGTTCCTGTTTTTTCCTTTGCTTTGATATGGTGGTGGTGGTCATAAAGCCAATCTTGTCAAAAGCAACCTGCAAGGTTTGTTACATTGAATGATTAAACAACTCCAACCCATCTTTTTGTGCATTAAGCAGGCCAACTGGATGCATTTGAAAGGACGCTAATGACAGCCCCACCCCCTTATTTATTTGTATGGTTTCTCAGACCAAAATCTTTCAAAAGGGACAGGAAAAATGAAAAAGAAACAAGATTTTTAAGTTTTCCCTTTTCCTTTCTGCTTAGTGTGTGTGCCAGTAGATGATGCAGCACCCTTTTAAACTAATTCTTTTACATAAGGAAAGATGACAGACTGGAAGGGAATAGTTACCGTCAGTAGCTCATCTGGATCAAAGAGGTGATGAGTTGTTCTCTGTATGATGTTAATGACATCCCCAACATGATTTGCCATCAGCAGCTCTTCTTCTTTCATCTGCAGTCATTAAAGACGACTATATTAACTGGAACTTAAGAATAGTCAAGAATTAACCAAAGAAGCAAGATGCTGTCACCTTAAAGATAGCCAATGCGGCATGAAATAGAACCTTTGCCCCTTCATAGAAAAGCACATCCCATACGCGCAAGGTTGTCTGAGCAGTGTTACAGAAGATGCATTATAAGGTGTGTCACAAAATATAACAGAGAAAACGTGACATTTCACAAATTTTACAAATATGGTGTGTTTCAGAGGCAGAAAATTTCAGCTGGAAGAGATCAGGAGTGGAAGGAAATGAGTGGAGCAGCTGACAGATGTCTAACCTCTGAAGGCAAGCTCTTGGAGAAGAGGCACAGAAACCACTCAGTGCAAACAAGAGATACATCAAACTCTAACTCTTCTAGATGAGCAGCTATCCTGTACAATATGCTTTCCAACTTTAAGCATAACTACACACATATATAGACATCCATTTATGTGATACCATGTACACACAACCCCATATATAGATAAGCAAACATGAACACAGATACACAGAGACATTTGGTGCTGCATACATGCATGCTATCCAACAGAAATGAATGTTGGCTGTTCACTAGACATGAAATAATGGATCACCTGGGACATTTTTTAGCCAGCAAATCCTTGAATACTCTTTGCTCAACATGACATCCAGACAAGTTGTTAGTATAACAATCACTGACCAATACGTTTTCCAAAAGAACGGCAAGCATCCAAAAAGCATCTTCCTCTGTCTTCATCACAAGTAACAATAGTGCTGCAACATAATTTAAACCCTGCAGCATAGCCACATCAGCGATGCATTCTTCAAACAACTAACAGGCAAAAAAAGGTAACTCTGCATTTTAAAACCTTGACTTCCCTGGCCTGACTCTTAAAGTTGACATCAGTAGATACATCTTTTAGACTATGTTGTGTTTCTAAGTGCTTCACATCTTTTAGACTATGTTGTGTTTCTAAGTGCTTCACTATCAAAAGGACATAAAGACTCAAATGCTTAAAAGGTTGCACTCAGGTAACAATGACTAGTGCATTAACCAAATATTGTGGGAGTAAGAAAGCCAGTGAACTAATATCAAAGAGAATAATTATAATCAAATACTGATTCAATTTCTCAAACAATGGTTAAAGCTGTCATACACAAATTGAACTATGTTGTTTTAGTTTGGCGCTAGCTTTCTTTAGAAAGATTGATAACATTGTATCTCAGGAGGTTAATGCCATTACAGGAAAAGAATTTTCATTACTCAATTGGACAGATGGAAATGGTAACAATAAATTAGACGGGGTTAGCATATCAGAGCATTTAGTTCACACAACTTGAGGACACTTAATTATTATGGCCTAACCTATGTAAGAAATGAACATCACAAATACCCAAAATTCACTTGGAAAACGACGCAGCAATTTGACACACAATCTGTCAACCCACACAAGGAAGTCATTGGTTCAGATAAACTCACCGAGTTCGGTTAATTATCTCAGTTTAGGTGAATTTTGCTCATCTTTGAGGACTTATTGGTTTGTCTGATTTATTCGATTTTTCAATTGCTAGAGTTGATAGGATTATCATGCATACAGCATCTTTGCAAATTTTGTAGCGCCACATATGTGGGTACCTAGAGTACATGTTGAGCAACAGAATGAAGAAGACAGCTTAAGCAAGATATCAATTGATTAATATTATTTTCCAGTATGACAGCATCAAGATACCACCTGACAGTAACCAACATCAGAATCTCGGAAGGAATATCCAACAAGAACACGTCGAAGAGCAGCATGACCCTCAGGGGTATCCAGCCATGGGTGACCAGGGAAAGTTCGCGGTAGGTCCTGCACAGAAAAGCAAAAGAAAATAAAGAGCAATGAATACCAAATTTGGAAGATGGAATCACAACACATCTTAAAACATGAGCCTGAATTGTTAGTGAGCAATTGCAGAGCAAGTCTGAAAGCACAAAGACCAGTATTTACTTCTTAGTTCGTTCAGTAGAAAACCTTAGTTTGATCAAAGTATACCTTTAACTTTATTCAATTCCACTGTTAAATCTGTAATGATTCACTAATTCTGACATTCCTTCCAGCATTGATTTATGAAGCCCCTGCCGTTCAGGGGAGTAAACTCTTTTGCAGAAGTATTTAATATTAGGGTAAATATTCCACACAAAGACAATCCAAAGAGATTGACATAGATTATCACTTGGTCAACAAGCTAAAATTTTCATTCATCCAAAAACTCTGCCAGAAAACAAGTATCACACAAACGGTAATCAAATTGGAACAACACAAGAATACAGTTAACGAACCCAACAATGAACTAGAATGTCCTCATCCTTATTATTATATACTCTTAAGTAGCATAACATCACATGTTTGCTAATGAACAGGGATATTAACCTCCCTCACAGGTTATTGATCGTAGCCCAACACCATTTGGTATGAAGGCAAAGTAGATGGAAACCATTGGGTAGGTATTATTTGAGAGTGGAGAGTCCAGTTGTATATGTCCTAGGATTTTAAAGATTAAGCAGAGAAAAGCTTTAGTTTGCATAATGTGTATATGATGATAGCTTACTTTCCATGACTTCTTGTGAGCAAATAACCAATGAACTCCAAGTCAGAGCCCAAACATCTAGTTACACCATTTTCCAAGATTTATACCATTTTAGCAACCATAAATTTAGTTGACCAAGAATGAGGTCAATACAAGGTGGGAGTCTCAAATCTCCAGTCAAGGCAAAGACACCTGGAACTGTTACAGATTACCTTCTCTTGCCAGTATTTTACAGAAAAACTGCTCAAGCACCATCACAATACAATGATGTCTTGAGTTCTCAACTTCAGATTTTGTTAAAGAACATAAACCAACAAAATGGCATCTGCAGGAAAAAGTACATTTGTGTCGAGTATCAAGTTGACAACATTTGTCTAACACATGAGGAATTTAAAGGATTTGGTCCATATAAAGCACATTCATCAAAACCAACCAAACAGCTTCATTTTGTCAACCTATGGCATAAGGATTTTTTTAATATGCTAGCAATTACAGGGAAAAAAAAAAGCGAAAATAGGAAAGAAAAGAAGATCTTCATAATACTATTCAGCAGTTTATTTTCCATTTAAGTTGACTCAAAAGCAATGTAAACTGAGACAGCCTACTAAATCTGCAATAGAGCCCACATAGATGATTTTCTCAGGTCCACGGTTATAGAAGTAGAAAGCAGAAGTGAGGCAGTATGGTTAGCATCAAAAAGCTGCATTTTATGAGCCTATTCAGACTTTTCTCAGCATGATTCTAGGTTCTAGACTTGTTTACACCACAGATGTGTCAATCGAAGTTACATCCTGCAAATATGGTGGGTATACTCGTCTTGATTTTAGGTTCTAGACCTGTTTACACCACATGAGTCAATCAACGTTATTGAACTTTGTCAATAACAAGTACTCCATGTATCCATTTCTCTTTTAGTCAGGGTGGAAGTAACTTGTGTTTAGTGCAGTTTGTTTGGTTATATTTACCATGCAAGAGTGCAATCTAGTTTGGACAATCAATTGTTAGAACAAGAACTAGTGTAAGAGAAACCTAGGTCTTATGCATTATCACAGCCGGTAAAGATTAGGAATAAATTTAAGCTACAACCAAATAAAGCAAATGTGAACCACTTCAACAAAGACTTTACTTTAAAAATAAAAGATCCTCAAATTTATTTTACTAAACCAGAATAACCCCTTACATGACAGATACAAAGTTTGCATGTGCAAAGAACTTACTTCTCCAAGGAAGATCAATTAGAAAACACACTAGGACAGATATAGAATGAGTATGCATGTGCACAAATTGCAAACAGATTGGGCTCCATCTTGGAGAATCCATTCACTTAAAAATAAGCTCCATCTTACAATAATCTGGAAACTCAAAACATTTAGTTGATGTGATATGTTAACAGGTTAGATACAGTTTTTATGAGTCAGTACAGATTGCAGTTCAACAAATTTAAGCGAAGAAAATGAATCTCATGGCCAGAGCCTATTAGGGGATGGCTTCAAAGACATGGGATGGCTTCAAAAACATAGGATGGCTTCAAAGATGTAGGCATTCTTGTTGGCGTGTCTAGACCTTGATTTGACTACAGAAGTAGGAGGAAGAGAAATTCCAATTAACTTGCACGAGGGCAAAGAGGAATCTTTTGTGCTTTACAATTTACTTTTGATAAGAAATATGATAATCTTCTCATTGCCATCTTTACTGGCCCACACAAAGAATTTAGGAGCCTCTTGCTGGATCATTGTGGGAAAAAAGATCAATATGGAGGATCATTTGGAGAATATTAGTTGTTTAGTTCCAGAAGAACCAATGTCTTAACACAATAGAGTAGTCACAACAGTTTGAATCCTATTGGTAAAGTTTATTCAGAATTCATTTCACTCACAGAAGATTCCAATACACTAGCAAATAGTTTCAATGATTTCTATAGGAAAAGCAAGTGGATGGAAAAGAAGAAACCCAATCTCTCATAC
This sequence comes from Coffea eugenioides, assembly GCF_003713205.1. Classification (NCBI taxonomy): domain Eukaryota; kingdom Viridiplantae; phylum Streptophyta; class Magnoliopsida; order Gentianales; family Rubiaceae; genus Coffea; species Coffea eugenioides. The sequence goes on from NC_040039.1 coordinate 26,387,003, forward strand.
ATTAAAACATTTAGAAGCCCAGATATATAAGACAGAAACTCAGAAAGGTAATAAAAATGGAGGCAAGGTTGGCTTAACTGATATGGTTGTGCACTATGTACTCACAACTTTTAGCAAATATTTCAACAGGTACAATGCTTAACGTACATCCTCTGCTAATAATTAATAATTTATATTTGATTCAAATATCAATACTTTTTGAGTATAAACGAGAGACATTAAGCTCACAGATAAAAACTTAGAGTACTCCAACAAGTAATGAAATGAATTATAGAGAAATTCCTCCTAATCTAATTTCAAACTTGAAGCACTCCATCATCCAATGTTATATGTCATGGGCAGAGTTGCAGATAGTCTAATAAAGATGCAAGTTATCCACTACAACAAAGCCAAAAAACTGAAGCATATGCCCTCCAATTAAAAGTCTATCAGTTACCTATTACTCCAATGTTCTTGCTTTTGAATAAATACTATAATAAAGATGGGAAAGTAGCGGTTTATTTTTTGATCTTACGAATCATGACGCCATTTTCTTTGGAACAAAGAAAGAGAAAAACCATGATGCTAAATAACTTATCAGAAGAATTCATTCAAGCTACCAAAAGAAGTAAGGCACTGTTACGGATAGACTAACAAAATCAAACTTTAGCCATTACGACTTAGCTGAAAAGATGAAGTTTCCACATATGGCTCCAATTCGAGGTTCAATGGTTATCTACGACTCCAATGTTCTTGTTTTTGAGTACATAGAAGATGGATAAGATGGGAAAGTACTGGTTTATCTTTTGGACTTTACAAATCATGACACTTTATTCAGAAACAAACAATATGCGAAACCATGACATGTAAAATGTGAGGCAGGGAGTGTTAAACAACTGGTCAAAAGAATTCAGCAACCAAAAGTTGTAAGGCAGCTTTTTACAGTTTACAACTGTTTCATGTAATCCCAGCATCATAAGTCAGCAGCAATCTACGTTTAGTCGCATACTATCTCCATTCAGATTCTACAATATAAATATCAGCCAGGCATGTACCAACAATCCATGAGATTTCCTAAGGGTAGAGTTCTCCTATCATACTGTCACAGACAGTTTAAAGCATGATATGACTACAGTCACTTTAGAGTGCATAACCTCATCTCAAGTCACTTCAGAGAGCAAACTCACCCACTCACTTATGATACAAAACCTTCCCAGGTCAGCTAAAACCCAAAAATTAGCAAAATGCTACGGCTGATAAAATTTTCCTATTACGTTAATCAAGCATTTAGATGTGAGCTATTGTTCCTTGGACTCCAAGCTGAGATTAATTAACAATACATGCTTATATACAATCCTGTAATTTATATTCTGTTAGTTCTCAGAGTTCACCTTAAACATGAGAACATAGTCATTGAATTAGAAGCATACAGACATACAGAAAAGCATACACGCAAATAAGTATCATCAGATACAAAGCTATGAACAAGTTAGTCTCACCAATACATCACAGATCAAAAAACCATCTCAGAGTAACCATTGTATTGCTTAAAACTCAAAAACTCACATGGTCAATTTGCTTCGTGGCAGGTGTGACCTTATCCACAACAGCAGTTGTGAGATCATTGTAATAGCTCTCAGGGACAGTTGACTTCTTCTTGGCCGCCCCTGACATTGCAAACCACACCTTAGGCCGCAGATTTGGTGGAATTCCTTTCCTAATAAGCCTCTTGAGAGTTATTTGATTCACTAAGGCAGTGAACTTGAGCGAAGATTTAAGAGTTGAGGAAACATGAGTCTCTAGATACCAATTTGCACCTTTGCTGGCTTCCAATGCCCACCAGACCCTCCCCTGTTGCCTCACCTTCTCCCTTACCTCATTCAACACATTTACATCATCAACATTGCCTTCCACTGTAAACCCATAAATATCTTGAAACTTAACTGTGATATTAGCCCTTCTGGCATGAATGCTGGGCCTCAATATGGGAATTTGAGCTTGGTATTCAAAGGCCAAGTCCCTTTTGCTTTGAGTTCCATGCATCTTATATTTGAACTATAATTCTATAAAATGAGGATGGATAAACTGATCAAGGGGTCAATATTTAATTTTGCCTAAATAATCAGATAATATATCGAAAAGGGACACTCAATGCCAGATTTTCAATCCAAAATTGCTTAACTCTTAAATGGTCGACATTCAGAAAGCTGATGAGCTTCGGCCTTCAAATAATGGAAAAAATGGGGAAAAAAACAAGGAAAGGTATTTCCTAGGAAGTCGATATTTACCAATCTGGGATTTAGACAAGGTACATTACTCTGGAATTAAACAGCTAAAAAGATTCTTGAATTTTCTTATAAGAATTCTTAATTAAAAGAGAAAAACATAAATAAAATAAAAAAAAAGCTGGAATCCTTCTACAGATTGAGGACAAAAACTCTCATACAAAGAAGAAAAACAATAAATTAAAAGCAAATATATATACAAATATCCCGGGTCAATGATTAAAAGAAGAAGCAAAGATGGAAGGAAAAATACCCAACAAGAATTCCCAGATCTTTTCTACATTATCTTCATCTTCTTCTATAAAAAGCTACAAAAATTCCTGAGAAAAAGAAGGGATAAAGCTGGATGATGAAATAGGGGGAAGAAGGGAAAAAAATGGAACAACAATTCCCTCGAAGCTTTCTTTATTATTATTCCGTTTTTTTTGGGTTGTGTGAAAGCTTGAAGATTTTGAGGAAGAACTGATGGTCTGAAATGAGAGAGTGGACAACCAGAAAGATTCAAATTTGGAAAATGTGTAAGAAAATGTATTTTAAATTTTGTGACGGGATATAGAATATAGAATAGTCATAGAGTGACAGATTTGTACGTTAAAGGAGAGAGAGTTTTTTTTTTTTTTGAGGACGAGAGAAAGATATTCAAGTAAACAGTAACGTTAATCATGGCTGAGAGATGCCATAATCTTAGAGCTAGATTAAGACAAAAAGGATGTTAGAATTTTATTTCTCTTTTTTTTTTTGGATTTTTAATTCTTTGCGCTTTACCCCTCAGGATATTAGCGATTTGGTACTTTGTTCCTTTAATTTGCCTCTTCTTATGATTGCACCATGGTTTTAACAACTTATTGGCATCTTTGTCGTCAGGTGTGTAATTTACTCACACATAGAACAAACTTAGGATTCTCATCCCATCTTTCTTGACAATTCAGTGTCATTTTTATGTGCTTTTTAGTTTTCTATTAACTCAAATTGATTTGATTCAAATCAAGTTTCCTCTACCCTTCTAAAACTTTGAACCAAAAGTAACCCTTCTAATTCATATGCTAAAACTTATGTATGCAACCATACATGATCTCTTGCTTTGGGAAAAAAGAAAAAGAAAACCCTAAACAATATTGAATGTCGTTTGCAATCGGCTACAAATTGCCTTCTACAGCCGATTGACGTTTTTGCGAGGCATAATCACTAGTTCACAAATGCTAATAAGTTGTTTGATCAAGTGGTGACTCACACCGCTATATTACTGGGCATTTCCAATAAGGTCCACACTTCAACGACGCCTTCTCCTAGCAGATGTATCAGATGTATGAAGCTTGCCTTTCTTCTCCTCGGTCAAATGTATCCTACTTATTCCTTCATTATCTCCTTTTATTTTTAATTTTTTCCCTAGTATTCATCCATTGTTTACTTTATTTACTAACCCAATTTGTGCTAGATTTCTATAATTTATTGTGTGTTCATAGAAATTAAATGATCAATACTTGTTGGAACTAACTTGATTACTTGAAAGTGGGAAAAGTGATTTTTACCTATGATTTTTGAATTTTTATGAATTTATGCTTTAATTTTAAAAGCATATAATATGGTAAAGTTGTAAACGAAAAATTCTGAGTTTGGGTTTTATATCCTATCCATTGACGGGAAATATAAAGGTAGGATTCCAAATCATGTTTTGCCGCTACGACCATGTTGGCTTGGGCTTCTGAGTTTATGAACTTACCATTCTTGGAAGTGGTATAAGCAAACAGCAGAAGTGAGTGCAGTGCAATGTGGTTTATCTTTCTGTGGTCCATTTATTCTGGTTTAATTATGTTTGCTTTGCTTCATAATACAAACGTTGACTTGAACTTGAAATTTTAGATTATGTATCCATTAAATGTAATTTTTCACGAAGAGTCAATAAGACTCAGGTAGTTGCTCCTTATCTTGTTGCAATTAAAGTTCTTGTCCAGAATTCCCAAGTAAATCATTTCCTTTTTGCTGCAACTGTTAATTTTGCAAATCTTTGACTGCAATTCACATTCTTTAACTTACATGCACTTTGAGTATTTGTTATCTTCTTATTTTCTCCAAATTTATATATAATTTAGAGAAACTACATATATGACAACCTTAAAGAATTGTTAGAAAAGTCAAATACACTTACTGCACTTTTAAACCTTCGATTACCGGCTTACTTTTTATTTTTAATTTCCACCTCTTCCCTTTTCCCTGACTATTGGGTCCAATCAGGGTAAAATTAGGTTCTTTTGATTTCAATCTGGTAGAATAACAATTTGCCAAGAAAGTATCAAACATAGAAAAGTGATGAAATTAATTGTTACAATTTGATGACAATTTAGATTTGCAAAGTGTATGTTTTTTTTTTTTAATTAATAAGAACTTAGGAACAGCACTAAGTGGGGAATACTTGCATTGTCTCTCATATGGAACATGAATCTAAGTGATGGCTACAAACTTCGACACCAAAATTGACTAATGAAACACAAATGCTTGTTGTGGATAGAGGTGGCAAAATGGGCGGGATGGGCGGGATTTGCTTGGGTTTGAGATGGAACCAAGTCATATGGGTTTGGGCCCAACCTTACCCATATGTGTTTTGGGACTAACTTGGGCGGGATCATTTTGGGATGGGTTTAGATTGATCCCGCCCAATACCCAAATCCATTTTCTACATATTTTTTTTCCTTTAATTCATTTTTTATTTTTATATAATTTTAATATTTTTGATTTATTAAATTTCTTTTAGTTTTATTAAATAAACATGCAAGTGCTTTATACTCAAGATTCCCACCAAAAATTGGATTAACAAATAAAGGAAAAGATAGATATACAGCCATATTCCAACATATATCAAGATGGCCAAGGTCCTTAGGATGTTGAATATTTATCCTTATCATTGTCCAAGGATGACAGGTCTAAACTAACTGAAATGCTGGAAATTCTTGTGGATAATGACTAGGAAGACTACTAGATTATATTCGCTGGTATGACTATAAAAATTGTTAAAGATAATTTTTGAATCTAAGATTCCGTTTGGATTGACTTTTTTTTCAAAAAATAAGTTTTTCAAATACAATGTTACAGTAATATACAATAACTCAAGAAACATCCCATCCATATTAATATATCAAATATTTCAAAAAAATTTTATAGTAAAAATTTTTCATATACACTGCTACAATAAAATATTTCAAAAACACCTACCAAAAACAGCTAATCCAAACGGAGCCCTTGCCATTTGAGCCCAATGGGTACCCAAGTATTTCCCATCCTTTCCCATTCATTAATGGGTATAGTTGGGATGTGTCCCAACTTAAACCCAATACCAAATTATAATACCCATCCCGCCCAAAGTTCCTTTGGGCATGGGTAGCCCATTGGGACTTGGGACAAATTGCCAGCTCTAGTTGTGGAATTGTTTTTCAACACAAAGACATTGGTGGCCATCATTGGTGGTCATTTATGTGTTGTGACAAATGATGATGACCTTGTTAACCTCCCCTCTATTGGTGTTGTACTTGGACATGCTATTATCTAGGATCAAATCCTTTGATTTATGTTTAAGCAAGCGTGAGAAAGTCATCACACTGAAGCATTTCATTTTTTTTTTTTGAGGGGGAAGCATGAGTATTCATAAACAGCTTTTTGACGTCATTGATACACTTAGATTAAATGTCCACTTTGCTCTTAGATTGTTTTCTAGGAGTTTAACAGGTGCAAGGTTGTGCCATTTAAGGAATTTAGTTGGTTTGAATTAGCATTTGGAACAAAAAGATGATGAGACGGGTATCCTTTTTGGTGATTTGTTGCATGATTTCGAGCTGAGTTACACCAGGAACCTCTGCTTAGTTTGCTGCTTTGTTTCTGTTTTTTATAAAACTAACAAAGTATTCATTTTATCTTAGATATCATTTATATTTGGGAATTGATACATGAGATTGAGATCTTGATTTATAGTTCTTGAATGGAGAGGGTGACAATATGTTGTAATTTATATATATTCTCAAACTCTACAATTTTTCTCATAGTTTGTACTAGTAGCATTTTGATTTTGTATTCTCATGTAAGTCAAGAAATGTTTCGTAATTAATGCTAGAATTTGTGATTTGGTTCCTATTGCACCAAAGTTGTTCATAGTCCAACGTTTTTTATATTCTAGTACTTGGACATTCGTTTGAAATCAAGCCACCAATTTTAATCGTTTTTAATTCTTTTGAAAGTTAATTGTTTTAGAAACTCATTCTTCCGAAAGTTTATCATAAAACTAATTGCCTTTGCGGACAACTTTAATAAGCTCCACTTAATATCACTATTGTCCATATCAGGTTATATTAAATGCGATAAGTAGTTGCTTGATGAATAACATTTTTTTGATTTATTCATAAAGTTAATCATGAATAACAAAAGTTGCTTGATCACTACTTTCCATAACATTATTATTTGTCAATTGAAACAAATATTCTACATAGAAGAATGTGCATTAATTTTGGGAAGCACTAAATGTTCCATTGTCAATTTATGTCAAATATTCAAGTCCTTTTGCCACTTGAACACTTGCAAGAAATGTCACCGATGCATGAACTGGACAACCACACCTATCATTGCGATCAGCTCGAACTTTTTGTATCAGAGTACAAGAGTTGTCATTCAACTCTAATTGATTTATTTTCGCTTCTCCGAAATCATGTAATTCTTGTGCCTATGGTTAGAATTGCATCACCAAAAAAAAAAATTGAATGCACAAATAAATGAATGAATACAAAAAGACCATAAATAATCGTCTCTTAAAGAAGCAATTATTCATGATCATGATTGTAATAATTTACCTTGAGCAAGTCAGTCATATTCACGGAACTAAAAGTGCATAGTTGGTCATAATTCTATTGATTAAAATCCAAATTGACAAACTATTAACCACAAAAAAGAAAAATATTCATGAATTTTAGTATAAAGCCAAAAGATAAATTTGTTATAAAATAATTTTATACAAATAAGAAAAAAAATAAATTACCAATATAGGATGACATGATCGAACAAAAGTTACTTGTTGAGATTGCAAAGACACTATCATACTTATTGGTGTAGAATAACATGGCTAGATAACGGTTTCTTTTTGATATTTTAAAAATTCTATCATACTCATTTCATCTGTAGTTGTCTAAAAATAAAAATAAATAAACACAATTATAAATAGTTTGATAGTGAATTATTTTATATATACATACGAATACATGATTCTATTTAACACTCTAGAAGTACAACCTTTAAAGATTCTATAGCCCCACAAAATTGCTAGTTAAGAATATCAACATCATTTATGCTATATGTAATATCATTTTGTTACTGTTGCTATTCAACAAAAAAAAAGGAAAAATATTGTTTGGAGCAAGTATAGTATTTAATTGTTAGTCAATATATAATGATAAATTATTACATTTTGTAGTCCATGATGTTGCATATTGCTCTTCGTAGATAAAACATCTATAGTATCTCCTACGGACTAAAGAAAACAAAAAATTAAGAGAATCATAATATAAGAAAATATTGTATTGCAAAAATAACAAAATTGTAATGTAACAAAACCTCATCATGTGATGGCACTGGTGACTTCATAGTTGCACTATTTTGCAAACTTTTTTTGGTTGATCTTCTTCTCTTAGTAGCCTTCTCTAGGCTACTAAATCTCTTGTTTGAAATATTTTTTATCTTTCTTTTATTGCCCTTGATATTGATACTACTTGCATTAATAGTATTATTTATGAGGTTGAAAGTTTTTGTTGTATTTAACATCTCATTGCTTGACCCCTCTTGATGTAACCTTGCATCAACCAAATCCAACATTTTCAAAAGATCTTTTTAGCAATTTTACAAGTTTTTTCTGCTTATGTAGCTTTTGTGACCAATTGAGTATACAATCTACACAAATCTCTGTAACGCTTCATTAAAAGCACTTTTAGATCCAAATCATTGTTGATGCTGCAAGAATTATTACCACTAATATATTCAACTTTTGCTTCATTAGTCCACCTCTTCAATATGTATTGATTAGGGATCTTCATGATATTTTTTTTGCATTAAGAACTTTCAAAGAATGAGAGCATAAAACCCTAGAGAATTCATATTTCTTGCAACTACATGAAATCTGATCACCTATTGAATCAAATCTAACCATATGATGGTTTTTCCTGCCTTTAAGAGTGATCTTATCCTCTGTCATTGTTTCAACCTCACTACAGGTGATTATACCATAATCATGAGATTTATCCCACTCAATTTCAACCCACTTGAATATTTTAGGAGTATAAACACTTGCAACTGCTTTCAAAACATCAATATCAAATGATAGTACTCGAGTATTCATATGTGCTCTAAAGTCAGCTTTAAGTTCTTTATATTTATGATCATCAACTAACCTCTTAGAATGACTGAAAAACTCATGGAATTTATTCTCGTAACTTACCTTTTTATCATACTATTCATGGTTTCACTTCTTTGAGTTATTGTCATATTTGCACAAAATATTTTCCTTCCATATACCAATGTCTATTTTTCTTTGATTTCAAACATACATTTTAACCAATCATTGTTTTCAGGATCATATTTTTTCAACATAGCATTCTACTTAGATATAAAGTCTTTTTCTTCATCAAAATCATATACACATCTATTGAAATTATTTACAAATTGTTTAAAATTTTCAAACACATGATTTAGCTGAATAGCTGCATACAAAAAGATAGTGGTGTGTTTCAAGCCATGTACAAGTTAGTCTTTTAGCCATTGCTATGTTCTGATTTGTAAATATAGTGTTTGACCTTTTTCCTGACGTGGCTCTCACAAAAGTGTCAAACAACCAAAGTCAAAACAATCTCATCATATAACAAAGCAGCCCCAAATATTGTAATCTACTTATGATTATTCACTCTAACAAATAATGCAAATGCATGGCCTTCATTGTTCTTTCTGTATGTCATGTCAAAACAAACAAGATCTCCAAAACTTGAATAATCATGCTCACTAATCAATCAGTCTAGAAAATATTTGTAACAAAAGTATCCTAATCTACTTGAATTGCATAGAAGAAATTAGAATCCTCCAGTTGCATTATTTTTTTGTAAGTATTCAAGTATGCCTCCTGTGTCTCCCACATTCATTTGTATTGTTCACTTAGAACGTAAATAATTCTTATAATCGTCAAAGTGAAACCTAAGTTCTCCCGTCCTCCTACTTGTAGTGCCATAAGTTCATGAGAAACTTTTGGCACTATATTCACATGGTGTGCCATATCAATTTCAGCCACATGAATAAAATTTTTCTTTGTGATCTGTGTAAGTTAGTTTTGTTGGGACTTGAAAGATAGTGATTATGCCCAACAATCAACTAATATATATGAAACTTACTAGTTTGTCTGCTATGAAGCCTTCATTTTTATCGAACAATTAAATCGTGTTTCAGGATAAGGGGCTCTCAAATTGAGATCTCTTTCATCCTTTGCTCGTTTTCCTTTAGCATTGCAACAAATATCCTGTCCATGAGCTCACCATTGCTATCTTTATGGAAGGTACTTTTTTTCTCATTCCAAACCAACTTCGTTTGCATATGCTAAGTAAAATGCATAAGCATCTTCTTCACTCTCAAATTCCATGCCCATCTTCGAAATTAGTTTAGGAGGAATCGATGAATGAATTTTGTTTACATCTTTTATCACATCCAAAACTGGTGGAGTGGGAATTTCATTTTTGGTAATTTGATCTATCTAGTCATAATCCAATCTGTCTCAGTTTCCATAGAAGTTGTAGCATCCATATCCTGTAAATGTCCACACAAAATTAATTGCAACACAATAAGAAAAAAAATTGAATTTTTCCCTCAGTAAATTAATTGAAATAGTTGAATCCCCAAATCTACTTATTTAGTTCCACTACTTACAAATAGTCAGAAAAGCTATTATTACTTCTTGTACCTCTTTTTCAGTTTGGTATATTAGTAAAATTTCAGTTCTTCAAATAATAAATGGTTTTTTAATCCCACAAATTAGCTTATTTTCAAGAAACATCACAATTATTATGTAAGTAGTCAGTTTGACTACTTAATTAATATTTAACCTTTTCAAACCCACAATTGAATAATGTTTCACTTCCACAACTAAGAGGGAAATGAAAATGAGGAACACAAATATGAAAATATAGAATTGTATAAAACAAGGTAGGGTGATGTTACTGTTAGTTGTTACATAGGCTACAAGAATCAAACATCTTTGAAATTTTGCAATGTATTCACCAGCTCAATTTATTTTTTCAAACCTGTTGAGTGATTATTTAAGTAAAAGATTTTTGCAATATTAAAAGTTTTCATAAATAAAAAATTGTTTGTAAACAATAAACAATAATTCATGTTAAGCCAATAACAATAAAAAAAAAGTAAAAAATAGTACACATACAAATTACCTAGAATTGAAGATAATAAGAAAATCTCTTTTTAATTCTCTTGTTGATATTTGCACTCCAACAACCGTTCTTGACAAAAATATTTTGGTGTAAAATCCCGTTATCCAAGAGAGTGGAAGAGAAATTTTAGGTTTTTTTTTTTTTTGGCTTTTCTAATAGCAATCGACGATGAAAGTGGGGGAAGGTAATTTTGTTTAGGGTTTTCTTTTTCTTTTTCCCAAAGCAACAGATCATATGCATGGTGGCATACAAAAGTTTTAGCATATGAATCAGATCGGTTACTTTTGGTTCAAAGTTTTAGAGGGTAAAGGAAACTTGAGTTGAACCAAACTAATTTGAATTAATAGAAAACTATAGAGCATATGACAATAGGACACTTGGCACAATTATAGAGGTGCACTGATTTGCCACCGAAAAGATGGAACCGAGGATCCCAAGTGTATAGAACATACGTTACAAGATAAACTCAATGAGTTAAAAAAAAAAGAGAAAAGGATAGCCATAGTAGAATATTTCTTCTAGAAAGTGAGCTCAAATTTGCCTACTGAATCCAAAGGGCACGACCAATGTACAAGAAAAAAAGAGAAAGATTATTTAATGTCCATTTACTGCTCTTATCATGAAAATTAACATTTTGACATCAACTATGAAGCTTTTTAAGATAATGTGGCAATTAACTAGTTTTCACATATGATGAGGATTGTACTGATGACATTGTAAGTTTGCTGACATACCACATAATCTCAATTTTGTATATTATGGAAATGGTTGGGAAAATGTTTCTCTTTTAATTGCAAAAGATGATTAATGGTAAAATTAAACCAAGTTGGTATGGTCTCCATTTGAGCAGCCAACTTTAAAACTAGAATCTTTTCTATTCTTCTTTTAAAAAACGAAAAGAAAAGAAAAACTTGTACTTTGTGATCCAAATTGGGTCAAGTTGATGTAGTCACCATGGACCATGAGTCACCCTAAAAGTTGCAGAGCCCTTTGATTGATATATATGAGACAAGTGCTTTGATGGAATTTTTAGTCAAAGGTTGTTTGATTAAGAATGGCAATTGAGAGTTTGAGACACGAGAACCCACCACTGCCGTATTTATAAGAAATCACTTAGTCTCTTGCCCATATCCCTTGTTCCCTCTACCCTCGCCTCCCACCCTGCCCTACTATCCTTGTGGCTTCCCCATGGTTAGGCACTTTCATTTTTGTTTTTCATTGAACTTTATCTTTTATGCATATAAAACATTTTTTTTTTGTAAGTGAGAGGTTTTAAACTTAAGATCTCCTACTTACAATTCCATCCACCTTATCAACCAACTCAACCCTCTCCCCTATGCATATAAAACACCTATAAAACCTTTGCTAATTACACTTTTTTTAATTTTAAGCCCAAAATTCAATATGAAATCAAGTCCATAGATTTCTGTAATCTTATTAATTCTTTTGTCCATATTTGATACCATGTAGATCTAAACCAATAATCATTGTTTTTTTTAAATATGCAATATGTAAAAAAAAAATTAAGTAAACTGACATAACAAAATCATCATTCTACCAAATAAAATGACAAGAAGAGAGTATAACCTTTTACCACAAAAAATAACATATTGCCTATTTCACATTATATGATGTGGAATCTTACTTCTGCATCATTATACATACATATACATATACTTATATACACACATGCATACACATATTATACATACATATATACATATATGTATGTATGCAAATGAAAATCGAGTGAATCTTTACCCGGAGTAGAGCATAAACCTAAAAAGATAAAAGAGACCCACTCACGAACAAGAGAATACCATTGCAATCTGGATTGAATTTCGATGAAACAATATATCAATGAGAAGTTAATTTGATGGGTTTCTAGGTGCATGATAACTCCAAGGGGTTGTGGGTTTCTTTTTACCAATTGGAACTCTCCTTTCCCCACCTCTATAAGGATGGTCTATAGGATTCATAACTACTCATCTTACTTCAAGACGCTTATGTATAAGTATGTATGTATTGCACCATATTGCATTGCCATTATATTATCTTGTATTATAAGTGGAGAAGGGATGGGGAATTGAGGGGGATTTTCTCTCCCCCTCTCATCTCGCTTTTTTCTCATCCCATTTGCCTCATGGGACAATTGCCAACAGGCATGGCCCTCGTTGCCAATCGTATACCTACCCTCATGATAGAACACAAGCCTTGTTTGCCTCAAGCCACTTAACAATTTGTGTTAGTTTAATTTTAGTATTTTAAAATGTGAAGAACTATACTGTATATGAACATTAAGTTAGTATCACTAGAATCAATAGTGGTACAATTCATTATCATGATACCATTTCAATTTCATTACTTATTCTCATAAATTTTTTTGGAATAATAAGTTATTTTTAATAATTAAATTTTGTTTTTGTCTCTTGTTTCACCCACGATCTCTATCGAAGCCAACTTTTATATGCAGTTTCTGCCCAAAAATTATTGGATAAGTTCCTGAACCCAGCATGTGACATCTTTAAGAACATTTCTAATAATCAAATAATGGAAAATAATTGACTACATATCTTTTGTATTATAATTACACAATAATGTACAATTTTGTACCTATATCTAGTAGCTTCAACAATAAATATTATTAATTAATTCAATGATTTTAAATCAATTTTTGAAACAAAATTCTAGTTGGCATTAGTTAGTACACTTGATTTACATCTTCAATATATAGCTTAACTTAGAGAAACATTATCTAGGTGATAGTAAGGTCCCAGTTCAACTTCTGAACCCTCCCCTTTCTCCCTTCACTATTATAAGGCTTAAAATTCCTCTTGAATAAAAAAAAACTAATTTTCACACCAATTTACCATTTTAATCATATTTATTGTACTTATTGCATTTAGACACTTTTATTTTATTTTAACAATTAACACCTATGTGCCTCTTTTTTTCTTTTTATAAAAAGAAAGTTTCACTAACGGATTGTTAGATATTGTTCAGCATGATTTGATTTACATTACTACACTAGTGGTAAGTTAAACATGCACTGGAAGTAATAGATTTGAAATTTAGCAGATATAATATACTCGACAAATTTTTGAACAGATTTGAAAAACACAAGAAATTTCCAAACCATCTTCTAATGATAAATCACTACATTTTTTGTGTATGAAGCAATCGTCACATCTACTAATCAATGGTTTTAAACTCTAAAAATGATGATGAGATTTGTCCAAATAGACTCAAGACCCAAAAAAATTTTAGATCTAACAACTAGATCTATAATAAATTTAGATCTAATAACAAAATAAGAAAAAAAATTTACTAGAAACCCCCTAAGAGAAATAGAAAATTCTTATTAGAAACACCCAAGAGAAACAGAGAAATTTCACTAACAAAAATTAGGAGAGACATTATTAGAAAAACAAAATAAAATGAAATCTATGAGAGGAAAAGCATGAAGATCTCCCTCCCAAAGAAAAGACCTTCTAAAGATGAAAAGAAGAAGTAGAGAGAAGTTGGAGAAGAGTAGAGGTAGAGAGAGAAATGTTTTTGCTTAAAACTAAAATTGTTGGGTGTTTCTTATTTACTAGGTTTAAATACATATTCCCTCCTTGTAATTAGAGATTAGTTTCATTACTTATTCTCATCAAATTTTTTGAATAATAAGTTACAGTTAATGAGTAAATTTTATTTTCATCTCTTGTTTCACCCCCGATCTCCATTGAAGCCAACTTTTATATGCGGTTTTTGCCCAAAAATTATTGGACAAGTCCCTAAACCCAACATAGGACATCTTTAATAAATTTCTAGTGAATCAAATAATGGAAAATAATTGACTACATATTTTTGGTATTATAATTACATAGCAATGTACAATTTTATTTAGCAGCCTCAACAATAAATATTATTACTTAATTCAATGATTTTAAATCACTTTTTGAAACAAATTTCTATCTGGTATTAGTTAGTACACCTGATTTATATCTTCAACAATTAGCTTAACATGTAGAAACATTATCCAGGTGATAGTAAGGTCTCCAGTTCAACTTTCAAACCCTCCCCTTGCACCCTTCACTATTGTAAGGGTTAGGATTTCTCTTGAACAAACAAAAAAAAATTAATTTTCACACAAATTTGTCATTTAAATCATATTTATTGTACACATTGCATTTAGACACTTTTATTTCATTTCATCAATTAACACCCAGGGCAATTTTTGTCGTACATAGGGGGTAAAATCATCTTGCTGAAGCATGTTTTGTGTTCCACCCCTATTTATCTATTTTAAGTGATGGTACCTCCAAAGTCTGTTATTAGGTAGCTTGAACGGATGTTGAATGGCTTCTTATGGGACACAGGAGATGATAAATGGATTCATTGGAAATCCTAGAAGGCTTTTTGCTTCCAATGTAAGAAGGGTGGCTTGGGTTTTTGTTCTTTTCAAGCAGCCATTGATTCTTTCTCTATGAATCTTCGGTGGAAATTGAAACTCAATGATTAGATTTGGACATCATTTATGCAGTCAAAATATATTAAATGTGAGAACCCGAACAATTAGGTTGTATTTATTTATTTCTTTGAGTGTATTTTCTTTACTTTAAATTATTGCCTTAATTTTCTTGATATTTTATAAGTAAGTCAAGTTTTAAATTATTTTCCTTGTATAAATTAGCTCATGTTGCTTTAATAGCGTATTATGGATGTGAGACCTGCTAGTGCTGTCAGTACGGTAAAATTTTGATGACTAGATGGAGTTTTGCATAAAGGGATAGTATTTTATAAGGTGCTAGGGGATAATTAGAGGTTAACTAGATGGATTAGTTTTGGAGCACAAGAAGATAATAATAAACCCTAGGAAGGCCAAGTGTCATGAAACCCTTGGAAGTTGGACTTTGACCAAATTCTTCTTAACTTTACTAAAACTAAATTTGACCCAAATTGTCTTCATTTTGCTCCTTGCTTGGCCGAAATTTTTGAGAGGAAAACAAGAGAGAGAGCTTCATCTTCCACTTCAATTTCAAGCTTTAATCTTGAGTTTTAGCCAACCTTTTTGCAAACTACTCTATAAAAGTGCTAACTAAGGAAGATTTAAAGGTGTTGGTGGAGTGATTTTGGAGGAAGAAGCCCCAAGCTTCTATCTTTCTTCAGGTTACAAGGTAACTTTGGCAAGAAACTTCCCTCTATTTCATATATGTGTAAACTAGTGGCTTAGGGTTGTAATTTTGGTAGCTTTGTGAGAAAGTTTCATGGTTAAAGTAGTGTTGTGGTAATTTTCAGTTTTTATGGCAATTTTCTGTCCATATATGAAGCTTAAGTAATTGCCATGTTTTGGTAGCTTTGCTATGTGAATTAGCTAGCTTTTATATGTTTCTTTTCCCTTAGAATAGAAATTTCTAGCTTATGATCATAAATTGTAACTTAGGGTTTCCAATTTTCAGCTTTATTGTGGATGGTGTTTGGGTTATATATGTGCTATATTGGAAAGGTTGTGGCCTTAAATGAGTGTATAGATGGCCTATAACTTGTGGTTGTGATTGAGGTTAAATTGAGAGGAAATTGGGTGTTGATTTTTGGATGGAAAAGTAAAGAAAACAAGGGGAAGTGATGTTGAATTTTTTTGCAGGAACTCTTGTGCAGTCTCGGGAAATCTGTTATAACTTGATGTAGAAAAGTCAGAATTGAGTTCCGTTTGTTTTGTTTGAAACTAGAGTCAGAGTATTATCGACTGTGAAAATTCGGCTTTTTTCTAAATTTCTATGAATATTTATGATTTTTCAAAATTGACTGAATTTGCATACCTGTTCTATCTTTTACTGGATGAAGTAGCCACTTGAGGCTTGAATTTGACTGACTTAGGGACAGAATCTTACAAATGTGTCTTCTGAGAAATTGTAATCCTTTGAATCTATTTTCCGACGGTATAAAATTTATCAATTTTGGATGTTTTCAAATAGTATTGCGCAAAGCTGAGAAATTTTGTTCTCTTAGAACTATTTGTACTTTCATTTCCCACTTTAAGTTTGGAGTTGATCAATCATTTTGGGTATGGTTTACAAGTGGAAGTGAGATTTAAATGAGAGGACATGAAGTCTTAGAAACCTTACTTTCTTCATGCATTTTGGCTTTGTATTGCTAGCCTTGTAATATTATATGTGACCACAGGACTCGAGAGAGTTCAAGAGGAGGAACCAGGGTTAAAGTGAAGTGTTGCCATTGATTGGTGAGTGTACCACTCGCATGACTTGTTGCTTAACTGGTTTACTTGTACTTGCAATCTGTGACTTGAATGACTGTAACCTCTGTTTATTCTAGATGAGACGAGGGTGTACTTTATCATACTCCCACCTGTTTGACTGGTTCCTGTATACATCTGACTCTGTTACTTGTGCATGATCTGATGTCGTTTGGTGGCTTGTATCCAACGACCTTGCGGTGACTTCTTACTCTAGTCGAGCCAACAAGAGCCTGGTCAATGAGATAACGAACCCTGGGTCTTCTATTTTGTCGAGTGGAGTGTTATCTCCTAGACTAATCGATATACTTGAGTATTACCACCTCTGTTTTTGCTTGAGGTGTTCGGGCCCGGCAAGGGGTATGTTTGGTGGACGGACTCTAGTGTAAAGTGGGGTCTACGGCCTTAGTTGTTTCTTTAAAAGTTGACGGAGGGTCAACGAGATTGGATCAAGTAATACAAAAGAGGAAATTGGCACTTGAGAGCTATCCATATCCTTTTACTTTTGGTTTAACTGTGGTGTTTCTTCCTCTTTATTTGATATCTATATCTGATTGATTACATGTGTACTTTCGTGATATTTGACTGCTTGACCTGTTGGTACCTCATTGGGCGAAAACTCATTCCCGTTACCATTGTTTTCCTTACAGGGGACCAAATAATGGAACCATGATTTTTGGAGAAAGAGTAAAGTTAGTTGTAGATATTTTTCTGTTCAAGCTCCTCTGTAATAGTAAACCCTCATTGTATTTTGACCAAATATAACATTTTGACTTGTAAAGACTCCAATGTATATATTTATGTAAGCGTATGGTTACGTATAAAAGTTGAGAATGCCTGTTTCTATGGTTATGTGATTATCTCTTGTATTCGTGTGAAAGCCGGGCGAGTGCGAAACTTGAACGAGAAAAGAAAAGAAATTTGGCGGGAAACCACTGTAGGGAATCCGGCCGTATATCCGGCCACATTTTGGCCGGATTGTCAGGGGAAAATAAAAAGTTTTCTTTTTAGTCACTGCCTTGAATCCGGCCAGTTATCCTGGTGGCAATTCGGTAAAATCTTGGTCGGATTCTGACGTGGCCTCAGTTCTTTGCGCTTTTCGTTGGAGCATTTAATTGAAATCCTATTGCACTATATGGATTGGTAAACGTGTTTTTAGCTTAGTAGTCCTGGCGAGAGTTGGACAGGCAGTCCGCTAATCCTTAGAGTACGCCTTAGGGGGAGGTGGGGCTGTCACATTAAATCATGTCATCCAATGGCTGTACAGTCAAGGGTAGGGTCTTTAACATGGTTGAAATTGTTACCCACTAGAGAAGGGGCTAAGAAGCATATTTTCTGGAATTTGCGGGATGGAATGTTGGACTTTTGGAGAGATAAATGGGCAACAGATGAATCTCTCCAAGTTCTTTGCGATGTTAATAATCCCATTCATCTTTTTATAGATGAATTTTATGGCAAGAATGCATGGAATGTGCAGCGTTTGGCTCAGTGATTGCCTCCTTGGTTAGTTGATAAGGAGTGTGAGGTGAGCTTCTGGCCATTGGAGAAGAATTACCCTGTCTGTGATATTTCGGCTAATGGTTTGTTCACTGCATCTTCTTCTTATGATAGTTTGAGGGATAAAATGCCTACTCCGATGGTGTCTAAAATCATTTGATTGCCTCTTATTCCATTAAAAACATCCTTCTTAACTTGGAGAATATTCAACCAATGCTTGCCAGTTGATGAATTGTTGATAAGGAAAGGATTTACAATGGCTTCTCGGTGTGAATGTCGTAGTTCAATGGAGACTCTTAGACACATGTTTTTTGAGAATGAAGCGGTGCAGATAGTGTGGCAATATTATGCAAAGATTTTTGGGATCATTTAATTTTTCCCTTCTTGTGTACCTACTACTTGATCGACATGGTATTTGTCAGCATCTTCCTCTAAGTTTGATCATATTCGGTGTGCCATGCCATTGATTATTTTATGGTTCCTTTGGAGAGCTAGAAACAAGAGTAGATTTCAAAATGTTCGATTCTCTTCAACACGTGCTAGATATAATATAAATATGTTTCTTGTTTTACTGGGGAAGAGTGTTATTTTGAAATCGGAACAGATTGATGGGGATGAAAGTTTTTTCATTGGACTTTGGTTTAAGATAAAATTACCTAATCGAATAGTTTGTAAGATGGTTAGTTGGAAGCCTCCTCTTTCTAGAGTGGAGCTTAATACGGATGCTAGTGTGGTTAATAAGAAAGCTTCAGGAGGTAGGGAGTTGCGAGATGGTCATGGATGGCTCTTATTCGAGTTTAGTAAGCAGTTTGGCACATTGAATGTTTATACTACTAAAGGGGCTTCACTGTTGTTTGGTTTACAGTTATGCTTGGACCATGGGCATTCACAAGTTCAGGTTGAAGTTGATTCACAATTGTTAAGGTGTATAGTCTCTTCTTCGCATCATATGACTTGGCCTTTATGCATTATGGTGCAATGTATCTAGACTTGGTGCTTCATTGTCCCATATTTATCGAGAAGCTAATGCTACAGCAAATTCATTAGTTTCTCTTTATTTGACTAATTATCGACTGTATTAGTCTATGGCAAATTTACCTAAGCATGTAAAGCTATTATTATGTTACATTCCAAAGGACTAGTATATTGTCAACTTGTAAGAGAGTAGTACTCCTCATTTACTGGTTTTTCTACATGTATTGGAGGTTAGGTATAGCCCTCCTCCATAGTTTATTTATTTTGATGTCTTCAATAAATTAGGGGTGGCCTCCCTCCACTATGTATAGGGTTTGCCAAGTAAAAAAAAAAACCTAGGACACTTCTTTTTTTTTTTTTTAATAAAAATTAAGTGTCACTAACAGATTGCAAGCAATCGTCCAGCATGATTTGATTTACATTACTACCCTAATAGTTAGTTAAACATGCACTAAAATAATAGAATTGCAATTTAACAGATACAATAGATTTGACAAATTTTTGAGTAGATCTGAAAAATACAAGAAATTTCCAAACCATCTTCTAATGATAAATCGCTACACTTTCTTTCTGTGCATGTGGCAATCATCAGATCTGCTAATCAATGTCTAAAAGTGATGATGGGATCTGTTGAGATAGACTTAAAACCCAAAAAAATTTTAGATCCAACAACTAGATCTAAAATAATTTTAAATCTAATAACAACATAAGGAAAAAAAATTTCTCACTCGAAACCCCTTAGGAGAAATAGAAAATTCTTACTAGGAACACTCAGGAAAAATAGAGAACTTTCAATAAGAAAATTAGGGGAAACTTTATTAGAAAGACAAAATAAATGGAATCTATCAGAGGGAAAGCATGGAGATCTCCCTCCCAAAGAAAAAGACCTTCAGAAGAAGAAGAGAGAAATAGGAAAAAAAATAGAGATAGAGAGAGAAGTGTTTTTGCTTAAAACTAAAATTCTAGGGTGCCTCTTATTTATTAGATTGAAATACATATTCCCTCCTTGTAATTAGAGATTAGTTTCAGTACTTATTCTCACAAAAGATCTTTTTGAATAATAAGTTATTTTTAATGAGCAAATTTTGTTTTCATTTCTTTTTTCACCTTCGATCTCCATCGAAGCAAACTTTTACAGGCAGTTTCTGCCCAAAAATTATTGGACAAGTCCCTGAACCCAACATGTGATTTTTTAAGGGAAAAAGGTCCCAATGACTCTCAAACTATTAGATGGATGAACTTTTGGCCTCCCAAAAAATTAAAATTGAATTTTTGGCCGCCGATCTATCTAAAGTATAAAATGTTAGACCTTCTGTCAAATGCAGAAGTTAATACCGATGGAAACTACGACCACGTGAGATGCACGCTGAAATACAAAAGGCATTTTTGTTCACAATGAGCTATGTTCCACTCGGTAAAATGGGACTTCTTCCCGAACAAAGAGTTGAACAAAGAAAAACTCCATTGCAGGCAAAGAAGTTGCCGAACTGGAAGCATGCGAGAAACCAACAATCTGCCTTTCCCATTGTGCAGGTGTGAGAAAATGTCAAGGGTAATAACTTCGTGGACCTCAAGGAATCCTGGGCGGAGATTTGCGGAGTGCGCAGGTGGTGGTTACAGATTTTGGCAATGGATTGACAAGGAGATGTGTAGCCGGTCAACGGAGATCATACCTGACCTTTTGAAAACAATTAATGTAGCTGAACAGTAAAGAGATGTGTATGAAGAAGAAGTAAGAAGACAAGAAAGGAAAGTCGCAAAGTTGAAGGTCAAAGTGAAAGAACTAAAAAAAGAAATCCGTAGCAAGAAGTGGGTGAACAAGTATCTGGTGAGATTTTTTTTGCTAACATGGATGCTTACAACTAGAATCTTAGTTAGTTGGGGCAAAAAAAAATGGAAATCCCATGATTTTTAGGCAAATTGAAGGAGCAGTATGAAGATGAATTCAGTGGATGCATGTTATGATTTTTCTACTCTGTAATGATTGTATCAATAGAAAGGCAATGAAATCTAAGTTTTTATTTGTTGAATGAAAAAATCAGGCATGCTTTGTTGGAAAAATCAACCTATATTTGCAAGGCTTTGTTGTTTGTTGAAGTACAATTCCATTAACTAAATATACTAACTAGACAAAGACATAAAAAATTGCAAAAATGGGGTAAGCAAATATAAAGACCATTATATTTTATTGACCCTATATACACAATACTGCTGTCAATGGTCTACAAAAAAATAACCAAAATACAAAACATAATAACCACTAACAAACAGTTGATTGGAATTCATCCACTAACATCCAACAAGACTGGAGATTGTAAGACAAAAAATAGTTGGCAAAAAATGTGATGTGGTTCCTTTCCATCAGCTCTTGACTGTTGCCCCTCTTCCATCAGCTCTTCCCCATCCCATTTCTTTTCTGGTTTGTCTTCCTCTCCCTCTACCTCTTCCACTCTACTTTCCCCTCCAAGAACCAACTGTGAACGGTGGCTCCTTACCCAAATATGCATAGTTAGCATTTATGTCTCCTTTTTCTGCATTAGTGAGTGGCTTCCTAGTTGAAATTTTCCTGCTACGGTTGTTGGACATGTCCATTCACTCAGGCGTGGAGTAGATGTTTGTCGCTATTGTTGTGGTTGTTGAATGTCTCACTGTGGTTGCTGGTGCCCAAGTTCATGAGCATGGACTTGATGTGGTTGTTGTTGGCCTTGTTGTGGCTGCTAATGCGCAGCTTCAAGAACCTGCTGTTGGTGTGTCCTTGTTGACTGCACTACCAGCAAAGTTTCATGAACTATGTTAGTTGCTAATCAGGAAAAAGTAAAAGTTAACCTTGTTTGGTTGTACTTACTGTTTGTCTCCTCCTTCTTGCACTTGATTGCTGCCTCATAGGTTCAGTTGAAACTTCTTGCTGGCAATGTTCATTGGTTGGCTGCTTGCATGTTGCTGCATTATGACCAACCTCCCCACATTTTCGACAATGAATGATGATCCTTCTTCTTAATCTTCTACCGTGATTTTTGCCTTTAGTTTTGTCCTTTCTCCTAACTTTTCTAGGCCTTCCAGGTTGAGCTACTGATATCGGGGGTTCCAATTCAAGCATTGTTGATAGGGGCCAATGATCCTCACCACTAATTGGTTGTAACACATTTTGATAAAGCTTCAAGAATAGCCCCTTACTATAACAAACATTCAAGTACTCTCGTGGGTCTTCATTCCTCAAAAGAATAGCAGCAATGGCGTGACAACATGGAATGCCACTAACCTCCCATAACCTGCAAGTGCAATTCCTTTTCTCCATATCTATAGCAAATTGGGCCCCTCTTGGTCCTTTCACCTGGTAGCCATATAGTGCATTCCAAATAGGCATCCACTGACTTGCAATTTTGACCATATTTTCAATAATTTCGTTGATTAGAGGTCCAGTTGGGCTATTATATATTTCCATTGCTGATTTTCTCTTATGGATCCTATCTATAAGGTACTCCCTGATCATTTCCAGTATTATTATAATAGCAAACCATTCAGAATGAGCCTCTACAACAATAATTTTAGCCTCAGGTAACACAATGCTTAAAATAGGAAGAATAAATTATCACACAAATTATGAGTTATTTAATTGTATTAGGCCAAATAAATACTCCAAACCCATATACTTGTCAAAATTTTAACCACCAATAAACTACTATTTCAGCAGCCCCTTTTTGTCGAACATGGTCAATAGATAAAAAATAATGTTGGATCACACCGGCTTATATAAATTTCTACGAAAGATACCCCAACATATAGGACCACCAACCTTCCCAACAACACCATTTTCCAAATACCCTCTTTTTAAACATTATTGTCGACGCTTTGAAGCTTTCATATATAAACACATATTTCTAAAACGGAAATCGATCAAAAATAGGGTTAGACAACTTACTGTAAACAAGAAATGGATCGAAGTACATGTCCGGCTTCCTTATTTGCCACTCCATTTCGCATCAACGTCTACTTCCATGGTGTTGATAGTTGGGAAGTTGCAGCAATCACCTATAATGGTAGAGAGAGGGAGAGATAGTGGTAAAAGTTAACGGTTTGGTCAAAATCATTTTCACTCCATTTTACCGAGTGGAACACAGCTCATTGTGGACAAAAATGCTCTTCATATTTCAACGTGCGTCTCACGTGGTCATAGTTTCCGTCGGTATTAACTGCTAAATTTGACAGAATGTCTAACATTTTGTATTTTGGATAGATTGGGGGCCAAAAGTTCACTTTTAATTGTTTGGGAGCCAAAAGTTCATCCGACGAATAGTTTGAGGGCCACTGGGACTTTTTTTCCTATTTTTAATAACATTTCTAGTGAATCACATAATGGAAAATAATTGATTACATATCTTTTGTACTATAATAACACAGCAATATACAATTTTATACGTATATTTTGTAGTTTCAACAATAAATATTATAAATTAATTCAATTATTTTAAATTAATTTTTGAAACAAAAATCTTTATTGGTATTAGTTATTACACCTAGTTTACATCTTCAACCTTTAGCTTAACTTGTAGAAACATTATCAATGTGATAGTAAGATTCTTAGTTCGATTTTCAAACCATCTCCTTTCTCTGTTCACTATTGTAAGGGTTAAGATATCTCTTAAACAAAAAAAAAAAACTAATTTTCACACAAATTTACCACTTAAATCATATTTATTGTACTTATTTCATTTAAACACTTTTATTTCGTTTCAACAATTAACACCTAGGGTGCCTCTATTTTTTTTAATATAGAAAGTAAGCTTCACTAACAGATTGCTAGAAATTGTGCAGGATGATTTGATTTACATCACTATCCTAATGGTAAGCTAAATATGTACTAAAATAGCACATATATATATATATATATATATATATATGAAAGTAGCTATTTTAATCACTGTATTTTTCACTCCTACGTGGCATACTTAATTGAAAAGAATTAATGGGTTATAAGTCATTTGACTTTTACCCATACTAATCCTATTTGGATTATATTATGTGTTTAAAAATTATCTCTAATTTTAAAATAACTTTAAAAAACAACTAATCTGAACTAATCTTATCTTAATGATAGCTACTTTCTATCAAATTATTACAATGACTATATTATATGTTTAAAAATTATCTTTAATTTTAAAATAGTTTTAAAAATTACTAATCTTATCTTAATGATATCTGCTTTCTACCAAATTATAGCATACAGGTATAATAAAATATTTTTAAATTACAATTATTGAAATCTTATATATCCCATAAATTACTTATTTTCACCACCATATCATTGATTAGTATTCAAATTGTTCATAATCTTTTCTCGTAATTTCGAATTAACTGGGTGTAGAAAGAAAATTAACTGTTACACTGATAAATTTATCAACATTAATGGAAACTAAATATTTATTGATGAGGAAAAATGGAATGCTAGATCTTTTTCTACTTAATTAAATATGAATATATAGTTCTAGATTTATGGTCATTATAAAAATTTAAATGATCTAAAAGAATATTTATAAAAAAAGAATATCTACCAAGTTTTTGATATGGGGTACACTATTTGATGTGTAGTATCATATCATAGTAAAGGTATGTAAACAAAATTTTAAAAATTAGTAAATAATTGAACATTTAATATACATTAATTTTTTAAAATTAATATGAATGAACATGTAGAACTATTGTTAATTTTTATATTTAAATTATTGGTATTTGTTTAAATTTATGACAGCCTCACCTTCCCCTAGAGCGTATCCTAAGGATTAGCGAACTGCCTGCCCAACTCTCGTCAGGACTACTAAACCGAAAACATGATTACCAAACCACACGGTACCGTATAACTTCGATTAAACGCTCCATCAAAAAACGAAAGGAATCGCGGCCACGTCAGAATCCGGTCAAAACTTGGTCGGACTCCTGGCCGGATTCGAGGCAGTGTCTAAACCCATTTTTTTTTTCAACCTCCCCTACCAATCCGGCCAAGTATCAAGCCAAGATATGGCCAGATATTCGGCTAGATTGTCTGTAGTTGTTTCCCGCCAAAAC
Organism: Coffea eugenioides; assembly: GCF_003713205.1. Lineage (NCBI taxonomy): Eukaryota > Viridiplantae > Streptophyta > Magnoliopsida > Gentianales > Rubiaceae > Coffea > Coffea eugenioides. The sequence goes on from NC_040039.1 coordinate 26,412,487, forward strand.
TCTTTTCTTCCTTGTTCAAGTTCAGCACTCGCTCGATTGACCAACGAATACGAAATAAGTTCACATAACCATCGAAACTTGCTTTCTCAACTAATATATGAAATCATACGTTTGCATAAATATATACATTGGAATCATTAGAAGGGATCCAAATATATTTAGGGTTTACTATTACATAGGAGCTTAACAAAATAATATCTATAACTAGCTCAACTTTTTCTTCAAAAATCATGGTTCCAATATTTTGTCCCCTGTAATGAAAACAAAGGTAACGGAGATGAGTTTTAGCCCAATGAAGTACCAATAGGTCAAGCAGTCAAATATCACAAAAGTACACTTGTAACCAATCAAATAAACATCCAATAAAGAGGAAGGCACCACAGTTAAACAGGAAGTAAAAGGATATAGATGGCTTTCAGGTGCCAATTTCCTCCTTTTGCATTACTTGATCCAAACCCGTTGACCCTCCGTCAACGCTAAAGAAACGACCATGACCGTAGACCCCACTTTACACGAAGTACCGTCCACCAAACATTCCCTTATCGGGCCCGAACACTTCACAGAAACAGAGATAGTAATACTCGAGTATACCAAATAGTCGAGAAGATAACACTCCACTCGACAAAACAGAAAACCCAGGGTTCGTTACCTAATCGACCAAACCCTTGTCAACTCGACTCGAGTAACTAGCCACAGGGTTTGAGCTCAGAAGTCACAGCAAGGACGTTGGATACAAGCCTCCCAACGACATCATATCATATACAATTAACAGATTTAAATGTATACAGTAACCAATCAAACAGGCAAGAGAAATGAGTGTGATAAAGTACACCCTCATTTCGTCTAGAATAAACAGAAGTCACAAATTTCATGTATAAGTAAATCAGTTAAACAACAATTCATGCGAATGGTACACTCACCAGATCAAGCAAAAACAATTTCAAAAGTTTTCTCCCAAAGTACGCCCTTGATCACCGGCACGTCCTAGAACAATCAAGAAAAAGCAATTATGGTTTCGACATCCACAACCTAGTGAATGGAGTTCACAAGTGAGATTCGATTACGAGTCATGTGCCTATCCAAATGAACTACCAATGCAAAGCAAAAATGCAATTTTGGAGTGAAAAGGTAACAGTTGGTCCTAAAGATATGTACAACCCCAAAACCCTTCATTTCTACCCAAAAATCAACCCAACTTGGAGGAATCAAATGGACTCAAAATTTGGACAGCACCTCCCCTTAAATTCCTTTACTTTTCCATCCTACACTCAATACCAAAGTTCAACCAAAACAGCCTCAATTGCACATACAAATTACAAGCTATTAAACACACTTAATTAGGGTCACAGCACCCTTCAATTTTAGCCAATTGATAGCTCCAAAACCTAACCACAATCAAGTCAAATTTGGAAACCCTAATCTGAAATTTAGGCACCCAAGTTGGAAATTTCTTTAGGCAAAGTAAACAAGCACATAAAACCTCAATAATTCCTATAGCAAAGCTATCAAAACATTGACAACCCTTAAGCATCACATATGAGCAGAATTTTCACCATCAAACTGAAAATTACCATAACACTACTTCAAACCATGAAAGTTTCTCATAAAGTCACCAAAACTACAACCTTAACCCACTAATTTACACATATATGAAGGAAAAGGAAGTTTCTTGCCAAAGTACCTTGTAACGTCAAGAAAGATGATAGCTTAGTACTTTTCCCTCCAAAATCACCCCACCAACACCTATAATCCTCCTTAGTAAGTAACTTTTATAGAGTAGTTTGCAATTTTAATGGTTGGAACTCAAGATTGTAGCAAGAATTGAGGTTGAAGTTGAAGGTCTCTCTTTGTTTTTTCTTCTCCCTTTGTTCGACCAAGAAAGAGAAAGAAATGAAGACAATTTGGTCAAAATTTGATTTTAGAAAAGTTAAATAAGTTTGGTCAAAGTCCAACTTCGAATAGTTTCATGACACATGGCCTCTTAAGGTTTAATGTCATCTTCTTAACTTCCAATGTTAAACCATATAACTAACCTCTAATTATCTCCTAATACCTTGTAAAATAATATCCCTTTATGCAAACTTCACCTAGTTATCACAAATTTATCGCACTTAACGCACTGGCGAGTCTCACGTCCAATATACACTACTAATGTCACATGAACTAACTTATACTAGAAAAATGATTTAAAACTTAACTCCCTTATAAAAATGTCTAGAAAATTAATATACTAAAGGAAAATATAGTAAATGTATGCAAGAAAATAAAATAATGACTAGAAAATAAGAAAATTTTCGGGTCCTCACAAAATTTACAATGAATAAAAAGTTTTTAAAAATTAGTAAATAACTTAACATTTAAAATACATTGATTTTTTAAAATTAATATGAATGAACATGTAAAAGTGTTGCTAATTTTTATATTTGAATTATTTATATTTGTATAAATTCACAATAAATAAAAAAAATCGTGTTAAGGCACGGGCAAAATTCTAGTTTGTAATTTAATAGATATAATAGATTTGACAATTTTTGAACAAATTTGAAAAACACAAGAAATTTTCAAACCATCTTCTAAAATTCACTACCCTAAATCGCTATGCTTCCTTTCTGTGCATGTAGCAATCATTAGATCTGCTAATCAACGTCTAAAGTGATGATGAGATTTGTCGAGATAGACTCACTTCCCAAAATAATTTTAAATCTAACAACTAGATCTAAAATAAGTTTAGATCTAATGACAAAATAGGAAAAAACAAAAATTTCTCGCTAAAAATCCCTTAGAATAAATAGAACATTCTTACTAGAAATACCCAGGAGAAATAGAGGATTCTCACTAAGAAAATTTAGGAGAGAATTTATTAGAAAGACAATATAAAATGAATTCCATGAGAGGGAGAGAATGGAGATCTCCCTCTTGAAGAGAAAGACTGATATGAATCCGGTTAGCATCCAAATTATTCAAGGATCGCTCAGTGATCATGTGAAAGTTCCACTTCACTGAGTTGCGAGAACTCAAGTTAAAGAATTCAAATGGTCACTTTGCACAATGATTCAAGTTTTGGTATGCGCTATTCAAGAACAATTTGGCTCATTCAAACTCGTGAAGAGAGCTCATAAATTCATTGAAGAAGTTGAGTTGGAGAATTAACATCAACCCACCCAGACTTTGATTTATATTGAAGATCTTGAAGAAAGATCCACTGCTTAAAATCCTAACTCAAGGAGTTAACTTGCGGACTCATTGAAGCTGGTCAAGTAGTTTTTATGTCATTTGATTTGAGTCATTTTTCCTTAGTTCTTTAGTCATTTATGCTGAGAGTAAATTTGGGCCAGCTTGCATTTAAGTTGGATCCACATAATTACTTGTTTTAATTAAATCCTTTGGTCCTTTTAGGTTAGGTGAATAAATCTACCAACTTATGTTCTAAGTTGGGCTTTAATTAATTCATTAGTTTGGTTAGTTAAGTAGTTTAGTCATGACCCATTTGGTTTTGTATTGGCTTATATAGAGCCGAACCTAAGTAAGAAATAATAGATGACTTTTGAGAATTTTCCAACAACTTGTTTCTTGTGTGAAACGATTCTTTTGGCTTGAGAAAGCTACTTTTGAACATCTTAGAGTGGTTCCTAAGGTGCTTATCGACTTATCAATCAAGTAGTCACCTTGATTGAAGCCTCATCTACCCAATGTACACATTCTTGAGCTATCCTTGAACGTTTAGGTTTTCACTGCCAAACGTTGATACCATCCAATTCTAGGTACGGGGCTTGTGTGTTTTGGAAAAATGCAAGTCACAACGTGTATTTAATCTTGTCACGAATATGTATCCAAGAACACCACGCGTTATAGCATTGTAGGCATCATTTGCTCCATTTGCACCATTCCCCCTCTCTTAAAAACAAGCAATCTATAGATCTATGCCTGGATCAAACATGAAAAATGAGGAATGAATGACGATGAAATACTTATAATCACCAAAATCACCAAATTGATAATAAGAAGGAAACAATTGAATGCACAATCTTAAGACGTTTTACATGGTCTAACAGTACACCTGAACCACCAAGCAAATTAGAATTTGCACCAATGGTAGATTTAAACTTCCACACAAATAAATGTTCCAAAGCACTTGGATCAAGTTGACGCATACCATTACTTACATGGACAACATGAAAACTATAACAAAGAACTTCATGCAAAAAAATGACTTTAAGAAGTATCCTTATCAACTCAAGAGCTTCAAATGTACCATAAACACAAAAATAATTGATATGAACCCCATCAATGGACAAAACTCGTATATGATCAGTCCAAGATCTACGTCCTATGGAATCAAATTTGAGAGGGTGGTATGATCCCTCGACCCTACAAATCGCCATAGTTGCGAATCTATTGATATTGTCTCAACCCACAATTAAACGAATAAGAGAACCAAGGTTTGAAATTCAAGGGACATGATGGATGGAATCCTCGACCCATCACCATACACTAGTGAAGAACTTTGATACAATTGCAACCCAACATCTAGCACATAATGTGAACCTCAGAATAGAAGGATAGAGCAGTGCCACAATTCAAACGTGATCTTTGAATTGATAAGCCATAACTCTTGACAAGGAGACACAATCAACATGTAACAAGAAGCAGAATGAGGAAACTCTCAATTCCCATTAGCTAGACAACCAAAAGTCCTTTACAATGTAGGGACCTGCAGTTTAAATGAAAACATAGAAAACCCTACTCTAGCCCAAATCCAAATTGGATGGGGATTACATCATCCTACTAAACAAACTAAGCTAATTATCTAAGACCAATTAAGTTCAAGGTTTAACACAAAAGTTGGCCACTTTATTCAGTAAACATACTAGAAAGAAACTTAAATGATGGCTCGAACTGATGCTAAGGTTGATGCCTATATTTTTGTATCATTTCCCTCTGCTTGAAAGCAATTTGTGCTCAAATTAAAGTCTAGTTTGCAATGGGGTAAAACAGGACACACCAATGGTCTTGGTAACCTGCAAGAAAGTATGAAGCAAGAAAGATTCCTCACCTTATTCCCTCACATGTTTACACTCACTCTCATTTTGTACTATAGGATACCAAATACTCAAATAGAATACTTAACAAACTTGACACGATGATGAATGTGATTCAAAGACAATTAAATGATTGGAGAGACAAAGACACAAGAAATCCTAACTCAACTAGGAAACACAAAGACATATGACTCAAGCACTCCCAACTTTCCAAATTTGACTCACATAAGAAAAGAAAAAATAATACAAACTGCTAAACAAATCCTAAACACAATAGGAAATAGACTACATACATGAATTGGAATTGTTTTAGGAAACAATGAACTCACGGATTAACAAGAAACAAGAAAATAACTTCGGATGAATAGTAACTACTACAGTAACATAAATAGTGCAGCTACAGTATCGCTATTGTAATGGTGAACAGTAACTTTTTTTTTGACTTGATCAACAAGAACATGACATAATAAGGCTGGATGCAATAATAAACAAAACCCTAGATGGATGAACTGGAAACAACTAGAAACAAATGACACAAACAAGAAATTCAAAACAGCGACAAAAGATAGATTTTCAAACCCTAAAGAAGTAGACAATTTTTTTTTTATTTTTTCAGCTTTGGAGTTTGGTAGAAAAGTAGAGAAGAAAACAAGAAAACAAAAGGATATAATTTGATTAGCATGGAACAAAGCTCTGATACCAACTGATACGAACCCCGTATATGATCAGCCCAAGATCTACGTCCCATGGAATCAAATTTGGGAGGGTGGTATGACCCCTCAACCCTACAATTCCCTATAGTTGTGAACCTTTTGATACTATCTTGACCCACAATTAAACGAATAAGAGAACTAAGGTTTAAAATTTAAGGGACATGATGGAGGGAATTCTCGACCTATCACCACACACTAGTGAAGAATCTTGATACAATCGCAACCTAACATCTAGTACATGATGTGAACCGCGAAATAGAAGGGGGTGGAATGGCACCACAATTCAAACATGGTCTTTGAATTGATAAGCCATAACTCTTGACAAGAGACATGATCAACTTAAGAAGCCAATCCAAAGTGTATTCGGACAAAAGATTAAATTAGGAAGCTGTTTTTATAAAATCTGAATCTAACTTGGAAAATAATCAAATAGCAGCTGTTTTATTCTTGTTCAACCACAAATTTGTTTCCTTGTGTTTCCAAAATTGATCAAATAATGTTTTAAAGATCAAACAAGGCAAATTTCAGAATTTTGTTCAAGAAAATCAGATGGATAGCCTTCTATTTTGAAGATCTAGTAGGATTTGTTGTCAAGATTTCCAAGATTTTCAAGAACTAAATTATGGTTTTCAAGATCTTTCAAGATTGATAAATCTCAACCAAGGATGTCAAGAAAACCAAGAATTTAATTCAAGAATTCAAAAAACAATCAAGATCAAACCCAAATTTTCAAGAATCAAATTAGGGTTCCAAGTTTGTTCCAAGAATTTCAAGATTCGAAAAGTTTGAGCATAAGAATTCAAGAAACCCTAAAGATTGTTTCAAGATATTCAACAACTTCTAGAATTCAATCAAGAAATTCAAGAAACACAAACAGACAGCCAAGATTTATTCCAAGAATTTTAAGAACTTCAAGAACCAAAATTTAGGGTTTCAAGAAACTTCAAGATTAACAATTTATCAATCAAGAACTTCAAAAATTCCACAACTTTGATTCAATATTTCAAGAAACAAGTTCTAACAGCCGACACAATCCAAGAATCAACAAGACACACAAAGAAAACCCTAAGTATTAACTTCAAATTTCCAAAAATAGCTCAAATAGAAATTTTTTTGTCTTTTTTTTCCTGCTGAACAGTAACCACAGGAAGAACAATATGTGATCAGCAACAGTGAACAGTTTGATGAATAGTGATGGTGAACAGTAATGATAAACGGTACGAATTTTGTTTTTACTCAAGACACAAAACAAGAAGAGACACAATACAAAACCCTAATGAAAACTTGACACAAAACACGAACAAGAAATGAAAAAGGGATATAATTTTGATACCTTCAACCAGTTCTAATGCCCCTTGATACGACCTACCCCCTATTTCAGACGTAACTCGTAACACATAAGGCTCGGATCTAGAATGGGATGGTATTAGCGTTTGGTAGCAAAAACCTAGACGTTCAGGGATAGCTCAAGAACGTGTAGATTGGGAAGATGATGCCACGATCAAGGTGACTATTTGATTGATAAGTCAATGAGCACCTTAAGAACTACTCTAAAATGTTCAAAAGTAGCTTTCTCAAGCCAAAAGAACTGTTTCACACACGAAACAAGTTGCTGGAAAACTTTCAAAAGTCGTCTATTATTTCTTACTTAGGTCCGACTGTATAAGCCACTACAAAACCAAACGTGCCAAGACTAAACTACTTAAATGACCAAGCTAATTAAGACCTAACTAGGAACATAAGTTGATCGATTTATTCACCTAATCTAAAAGGCACAAATGACTTAATCAAAACAAGCAACTATGTGGACCCAACTTATATGCAAGTTGGCCCAATTTTATTCTCAGTATAAATCACTAAAGAAATAGTTTTGACACCTTCTAGTATTTCAGTTATATCTTGAGATACAAGCAATAGATTGAAATGATTCTTGAATCATTTTAAAGGTAAGGCATAGAGTTACATTTCTTATGTAGACATCAAAATTCAGTTCATACGTTTTCAATGTCAAAAGTTGAAATATAATCATTCATTTGTACTGCAAAAGACAGAAAAAGGGGTTTGACCAATCAAGCGTGTTTTTGTCATTTTTTAGTCTACAGAACTTCAAATGACATGATTCTTAATACATTGAAAATCTAGTTCAATTAGCTTCAATTTTTATGTTTTGTAAAAAAACTACTTTAGCTTCCATCATCCAGAAATGTGTGGTTCAAGTTAATGCAAAAACAGAACAATTTCCAGGAATTGTCAAAATAACATGCAGGGGTGCAGTTATGTAGGAGCGTTATGTGACCCTACAAGCATTTCCACCTCGCATAACCTTATTTTGCCTCATCAATTTACTTTGCAACTTACAACTTGTTCGCACAACTTTTTTGGACCATCTTTTTGATCAAATTTTGGTGGGAACTGCCCAAGAAATTATGGAGGCTTGTCGAATCAACTTTTGGTGATTTCAAAAAGCTCTATGCATCAACTTTAACAAGTTGTTCTAGAGCTTGATTCTTCTATAAATGAGCTCTTCAAGACATGTTCTTGGTTAATTAACTTTGGATCCTAGAGAAACTATACAAAATGTAGTATTTCACTAGAACTTCCTAATTCATTAGTGTAGTATATATTATTATAGTTAGTTTCATCCAATCCTTATATGTAGCAAAACAAAGATGAAGTTCAGGATGAATATGAAGATGGAGAGTTTGGATCTCAAATGACATGGGTGACATCTCTTCTAGCACTTTATTTCTTGTATTAATTCTCATATTTAATTATAATACAAATTTGGTTCTTGTTTTCTTAACTTTTATGTTTTGATAGTTTATAAACCTTGGGAGTGTATGAACTTCTATGACTGTTAAGTGAAGTTTTCATGGTTATTTGAACTTATTTGTTGAGGAAATTATTTCACACTTTTGCTATTACAATAAATTTATAGATAGTTTTTTATCACGTTAGTAGATATGGAGTAGTTATAGGTACGATTGGTATATCGACGAAAGTGTATACTACGTACATTTGAAAATTACGCCATAACTAGTCAAGATAATAAATTCAATTGACCGGTAATTTTATTTGTAAGAGTAGTTCGAAATTCCATGACCCTGGGAACCATTTTCTCATTATTTTTATTATTTTTGTTGTATGTTAGTAATATAGATTTACTTTTTTTATTTGTGATAGTCTAAATAATAAAGATGCTCGAATACCACTAGTAGTTGATAATTTTCTCCATGGGATTGAAACCTAATATCTCCTATACTCAATAAATAATTTGTATACTTGCAGAAAACAAGGTGTTTAGGTTTTTAAAATTTGAAATGAAGCAAAAACCTAGTCAGCAAGTATTATTTTTGAGATTAGAAATGGCTTTTTTGGATTCATTCACCGGTCAAGTCATTTGGTGATAAATAAAATATGACCTTTTTGCCTTTTAAAATTGATCATGTTGGGCTCATCTGATCAATTTTTAACAAAAAAAAAGTGTCAAATTTTGAGTTTGTGACCAAATTAGACAAATTTGCTATAGTGAAGGATCTCCAAATCAACATTTTGGATACAAAAATTCTTTTCGCAATATGTGAGGGTTGATTTGTATAATTTTTCCTATGAAATTTCTTACTTGAAGACGAATGTTTTAGTAGTGGTCTAAAGCAAAATGGATACTCAGTAGGCCGTGTGATCCGTACACACCATGTAGCACGCGCGACAACTACACGTGCATTATTACTGGCTACTTTCTTCTTTTTGTTATTATTAATATTTGCATATTATTTTTAATCTATTTGAACTTATTCCATTTTTATATTTAATTTTAATTGTAATAATAATCACAAATAAGATCAAAAGTAAATTAAGAAAAATACTAATAGCACTTCCTTGTTTGTTAACGACACTCCTAATGAATTTTTTACTCATTTGAGAGGATAAAATGCCCATACTTTTTACTTTTTTAGTGTGAGTGAGAGAATTTGAACCCGGACCTCTAACTCACACTCTCTCCTCTCAAAATGCCCAACCCATCCCTCCCCTAGTACTTTTCATTTAATTACTATTACACAAAAATAATTTATTTAAAAACCAAAGAAGAATAGGAATACTTTTATTTAATTTGCACAGTTAAAAGGTCTACATGAATTCAATTAAAAATAGAGAGAGAGAGAGTTCCATTAATATTTTTCGACTATACACATATTAAAATATAAAAGAAACAAAAATATTTGTTATGTTGTTTGTTTTGTAATTACTTTGAAATTTCAAGTAATATCGCAATTTAATTTGTTTATAGTTTTTTAGGTAATTAAGTTGCTATATTATATATGCTTTTCATTTTGATAAGGATATATCATTCTTTCATGCCCTTTACTCTTTTAGGAATTACTAGTAGTGAAAATACGCAAGCAAACAAATAATAACAATAGTAAAATTATAAGCAGAAGAAAATTAATAATTATTTTAAGTATACAATTAGCGATACTAATAAGAAAGGGAAAGAAATAATGTCATGAGAGATGGGTAATTAAAAAATAGAAAAAAAGAAGGAAGTAACAGATGTCGCGCCCTACTTTTTGAAAAATAAATTTTAGGTGTTAAAAAAATGAGTCTTTGATTTTAGATAATAAATAAAGAAAAAGGGTCTAAAATGGGACTTAAAATATGCAACAGTTTAGACCCGAAATAACAGTCTAAAAAGGGTTTTAAAGAAAAAATAGGAGTCGTCACTTGGTATTGAGTTTAGGTGTACCAAGTCACCCAAAATATGTTTTAAATAAATAATAAATAAAATCCTTTTTAGACGACTCCAAATCTTTGAAAAAAGAGTTCGAGAGTCACGATTGAAGAAAGGGAAGGCAAAGATTTGATAGACTCAAACATAAATCACCCTTTCAACTTAGCCAAGACTAGTGGCGAGATTTGATCAAAAAAAATTTCTAATCTAACCTATAAAACTTATCACATTTGGATGTTTCTACATAGATGCAAATCTAGACCTAAAGGATATCGTAAGGGTCGAATGTCTCTTCAAAATTTAATTGGTACAAATCACATTAATTGTGTTGCCCAAGAATGATTCTTAGAAGAGGTCATGAAAAATGCAAAAGATGGGACTCAAAAAGAAATTATAATATATGTAGATAAATATATATGACCTAGAAAAGGGGAATGCAACATAACACGTACGAGAGACTAAAATTCGTGACATAATTTTCCTTTTTATAGCGGGGATAAGAGCGTGCTAAGGTTAAGAAACCATACTCGTTCATTTTTCATATTTGAAGGGTGACTCTCCTACTTTAGTTAAGCAAATGGACTAGCCTACTTCTATTTTCCTAAATGGAATGCAAGTCTAAATGTCATGTTTCGCGCATATAGGGATAAGGGAGATAATATATAGAGGAAAGATCATGCAAGGTAAGAAAAAGACCCTAAAAAAAAATATGCATGAAATGCAATAAATGTCATACAACCATGTAATTCTAGCACGTAGGCAGTCCTAAGGTCTAGTATTGGACTAACCCATGTCTATAAGTTCTCACTAGCGTTGAACTAGTGAGAAAATGGGGAAAAAGGCCACAATTAACATTGGACTAGTGTAATGTCATCATGCATTTATTGTAAATAAATAGAGCATATAAAACATTGATTAAAACAAGTAAACATATAAAACACATAGGACACATAGCACATAAGTATAATATTTAGATGCAAAACCCTAAATAAAACAAATAAACACATATGCACAAAAGTATGCAAGCACACAAGCAAATAAATGCACATAATAGATCTAACTATTACATTTGGGGGCTCTAACTACAATCTAAAGGGGGAATTTTGAAAAAATAATAACCTAACTATTACATTTATCTAGTTAATTATATTTTTACAAAAATAGAATCTATCTATTACATAGCCTAACTAAATACATTTCTTGAGCACCTATCTATTACAATTTGGCATTTAAATGCATTCCAAATAATCATCAAAATTAAATAAAATAAATGAAACTTAAAATTAATAAAATGAGTAAATAAAAGAAAAAGCACTTGAAACATGCAATCACACATAAAAAATACATAGGAGTATATTAAAAGATTTAAAATAATACTAGAAGGTACCTCCCTTAAAATAGTGGTTAAATGAGGTTGGATTTGCCTTATTTATACTCCAAAATCAACAAAATGGTCAAGCCACTAATTTAACTAACAAATAAAAAGAATAAAATGTAAACATATGGGAAATTCACTTTATTATTATAAGAAGTGAAAATAACCATGAAATCCACCAATTAAAAGCATTTAAATGAAACATAATTAACAATTAAAGAAAATAGATAAATTATACTTAAAAAATCAAAGTTGTTAGGGACCTAATTGCAAAAATTAAGAAAGTTTTTAGGGTCAAATTACAATTTTTGAAAAAGTTAGGAGTCAAAATTAAATAAAAGATAAAATTCATGGATCAAATTATAATTAAAGTAGGGATCTAATTGAAAAAATCCAAAGTTTTTAAGGCCATAGTAAAATTACTTAAAAAGATTAGGGATTAAACTGCAATTATCATTTCAAATTTGTTAGGCCTTTGGTTTATTTCCTTTCTCCTTGGGCAGAAGCCTCATTTGGCCCAGCAAAAATCCAACGAAAAAAGACGGGCTAGTCTATTCTTTTTACCAATCAAATCCAACCAAAATACATAGGTTTTGACTCCCAAACCCAAGTCATAACCCAAGAAAATAAACCAACAATCCATTTGCTAAATCCAACCAAATAATCTTAAACCCAAATCTAAACTTATTTTCCTAAACCCAACAAAAGAAAAAACAAGTCCATATAAGAAGATAAATCTATCAAAATTATTAAACCTTAATTATGCCCTAAAATCCAAAAATAATTTGCTCAAAAACATGCTTAAAATGTTCAAAAGAGGATTAAGGCTTGAAAGGGGGGAAATTGATTCAATTTCACAAGTTTTGGGGCCAAAGTATTATTATGTAACGAGTGAGGGGTCAAACTGTAATTTCCAAATTTTCCATGCAAGCTTGTTTGAAGCATTTTCTTCTGCAGTTTGGAAGTTTATCATCCATCAAGAAATTGTGCTAGATTATTTCTAAGCACACAATGTCTCATTAACACTAAATCTAAGCATCCGAACGTGACATTATGGGACGGAAATCTGGGCTAACAACATGTAAAAAGAAGGAGAAAACCACAGAAGGAAGAAGAAAAACCAACAACAAGTACAGTAGCAAGATTTCAACATTTTTTGATGCAAATCCGATGATATACGAATGGAAAGAGATAAAAAATATTACCTTTGGCACCTTAAAAGGCAAAACAATACGTTAAATTGTAAAAGAAACGGATCCAAACGTGGAAAATCGCAGATGAAAGTTCAACTTTTGCTACGCAATTTCTTCAAGAGTTGACAACCCCGCTAATTTGGGTCTCAATTCGACCGTCTTGGAGGTGTTTTTCCTAAATTGTTTTTGAACAAAAGTTGTTCTAATGCATCCATGAATGGTGCAGAAAAAAGGACATCACTCTAAAGGCTCAAGGTTAGGTCGGAATTCAATGAAGAAACCGGCTGGTCGCTCAGCCTGTTCATAAGATTTTTTTCTAGAATTTTTTTTGTTTCTTCCTTTTTTCTCTATTCCTCTCCTTTTGGTTTCCCTCTTTCTTTCCTTTTTTTCGCCGCCCCTCCTACCTTTTTCTTTCTTACCCTAATGCTGCGTTTTGAAGCCTTTCTCTTGCTTTTATATGAAACAAAAGCTCCTAAACCCTCACGTCAAAGGTGAGGATGAAAGCTAACTTATTTGGCTCATTTTGAGCCCTTTGATCGTCCCTCTTCCAGAATTTTCTTGCAATTGCAAACAAAGTTCATGGAGGCTTAGTGAATTTAGCCCTTTTTTATGTACTTTTTTTGTTCAAGGAAGACTCTAAATTCTATTGGATAACCCAATTTGGCACTTAAACTTGATAGGTCCAGATTAGATGTGTTTGGTAATAAAAAATAGAACATCTTATTTAACTATGTGCCTCAAAATTGCCTAGGTAAATGTTACTCCAAACAATAAGTGATAAGTTATTCACCAATCATTTAATATCAAATACGCTCAAATGTTGTAATTTCAATACTTAATAATACAGTAAATTAATGCATTCAGATTTTAGATTTCAAATTTTAATTTATCCAATGCATCTTGGACAGGAGGGTTTTGGTGTCAAACTAAGTACCTCATTCTTTTTTAATGTCGTAAAGGGTACACATAATTCTTATACCCAAAAAAAAACTCAATTAAGTACAACTATTTTGAGGGAATTAGAGGAATAGAAAGAAAGAAAATGAAATGGAATGATAAGGTTTTTTTTTATGTATGGATTGAAGGATAGGAAATGAAAGAGAGGTATTAGGTCTAAAATTTTTTGCATGTCGACCTGCTTTCTGTCCAAAAGTGGTCAAAAACGAAAAGAAAGGAAAGTAAAGTTAATAAAAAATTTTCAAATTTCTAAAGTATCCATGTCTTTCTTTTGTGATTATTATTAATGTAATTTATCTTTAAAACAATATCCATACCACCGCATCACTGAATTCTACTTTTTAAGTAATATTTGAAACTTTTGTATATTAATTATATTATTGATACCTTTCTATTGTCTTTATTATTTTAAAAGTGTACTTTCTACATTTTTGAGATGTTGTAATTTTTTACCTTTCATTTTTAGTATACTATTATGTTTGCATATGTTTTATGAGAATAAAATCCTTAAACTTGTTGTGGTCAAAGAGGGGTTTTGAATTTCAATCGCATAAATAGAAGCTTTTTTTGGAATGTGGAATGATGTGGAGTTTATTTTTAGCTTTGGGTACAAGTGATGGTAGCATGTGTTTTGGTATGTTTACGAAAATCTCCTTATGTTTGTACATTTAAAGCATTTGTTTATTGCGACATTTAGGTATACTTAGAATGTGAGATTATTTTATAATCGTTTTTGCATTGGGTACGAGTCTTTTTTTTTTTTTTGTCAAACGGCAGTGTATGGGTACAAGTCATACAAGTTTATGTATTGGTGTAATTACTTAAATGGTGTTACAGACACATTTACTTGAAGTGTGGTATTTATTGTGCAATTGAAATGAGGACAGGTTGTTGTAATCTCATCGCTTGAAGATATTCAATTGCCTGAAACATATTCAATTGTCTTTGCCATTTACACCTCAATTAAACTGAACAAAATGTGGGTATGTTAATGAATTTATGCCTCAGCATCGGTTATGGTTGTTTGAATGTCTTCTCCTTCACATTCTTTGAATTTTTCCTTTTGACTTCCTAGATTGGGCTATTTTTGCTGCCTTTATACTCTACATTCCAAAATGGTTTTCAGGCGAAGCTATTCTTGGTGGTTCAACTTAAGGTAAGTTTTGTTCCTTAATTTTATTGTTTATGTGGGTGGTTTTGGTGGTGTGTAGCGTTGGGTGACTGCTTCTATCGCAAAATTTGAAAATCTCGTTGCGTAATTTAGCTATAATATTATGATTTTCCACATATTTGGTTGGTCTGTGTAATTTGACTGGTGCCGTTACAATGTAATAGGTT
The DNA here is from genome assembly GCF_003713205.1 of Coffea eugenioides. Classification (NCBI taxonomy): domain Eukaryota; kingdom Viridiplantae; phylum Streptophyta; class Magnoliopsida; order Gentianales; family Rubiaceae; genus Coffea; species Coffea eugenioides. The sequence continues at coordinate 26,427,831 of NC_040039.1, forward strand.
TTGAGCAAATGCAAGAAAAAAGTTTTTCTCGGGGGGAAGGGGGTATCTGGAATAAGGTAAGCCTAAAAAGCACCTTACTTAATTCAATTATGGTGTGTTTTCTACTGCATGCAATAAGTGATTCATATATGGAATTCATTTTGATAGTGAAGCATTGTGAATTGGTAGGTTATATGGTATACTGTTGATTTGAATTTGAATTGTTTAGCCACTGATGAATTAATAGAATAAACACCTTCTATGCCATTCATATTGGTAGCATTTCACATGTACCTTCTAATTAAACAAAGGTAATCGAAATGGTTTGATTTCCTTTGGCAATAATGAATTTGTAGAAAGTCCTTCAAGCAAACAACTTCAATGAGTGTTTTTTTATATTATAGAACAATGAATGCTTTCTTATACAGATAAACAAAACTAAAATTGCTACAAAAAACTAAAAAGATGAACCAAAAAGAAACCAAAAATATGCTAAACAAAACCTCACATTATACAAGAATGAGTGTGGTTTTGAATTTTAACCCCAAGAACAAACATATAGCTAATGAAATTGCTTGTAATCCATGAAATGTAAATTGAATAATAATATGAAGAAAGGGAAACTTAAATGACTTTTTTACAGATGGTATTATCCTTATTGATCAACAGGTTGATTAACATTTTATCCCCAAGAACAGACATATAGCTAATAAAATTACCTATAATCTATGAAATGCAAGTTGAATAATAATCTAAGAAAGGGAGGCTTAGATGGCCTTTGCAGACAATCTATTATTGAAACTTATGCTATGAAATATTATTGTTTATTGTAATATCCCACTCTTATCTTCATTCATTTACTCGCCTACCAGCTTAAAAACTTTCGAACCTCCACAAAATAACAATACAACCACCGACAAATAACTAACCTTTTTTCTGCAAACCCCCTTCACAGGGTGGGGATGCCAACCCCCTGATTTATTAATACAAAGAAAGTAAAAGATGTAATGAGTTGAAGATAATCTCACAACTATCTAGAGTACTAATAATAAGAACTGCTCCTTAACGTACTGAAGGCACACAGACAAAAACTCCCTAGAATCTAAATGCACCGATGCTCTTCAATGTTTTAAAAACCGGACCGTTAATTGAACCGGTGAAGTGAAAGGGTCAAGGTTCAACCGGTCGGACCAGTTCAACCTCGATTCAATGAATTTTTTAAAAAATTATTTATATAAATATATATATGTACAAAATAAGACATGTAATGGATTAATTTAATACTTTATATGATGAAAGGTTTACTATTTTTTAATAACTTGGATTTTTTAAAAATAAATTTTTAAAATTATAAGTTAAAACAAATAAATTTCATCTCAATTTCAATTATCTAAATCCAATCCAAAAATATCACAATATTTTGAAATTATACAAAATTCACGTCTATGAGAATTTAGATATTGTGAACTTAAATTTAATTTACGTTTTAGAGATTGCAATTTAAAAAAGGAAGTTTGGAGTTCGAAAGAAGTCAAGAAAATCGAAAATAGAAATGTAAACTTGATAAGAAACAAAAAATGAGATAAAAGTGAGTGGTTGTAACATTAAATAATTTGGGTTAAAAAAATAATTCTTTTTTAACTTTTTTCAATTTAATGGACAAAAACAAAATTAAAAGATGGAAGAAAACATCAATAAATTAAAAATAAAGAGGTTTGATTAAAAAGGGAGTGACAAAAAAAAAGAGAATAGAGAGAGAGAGAGAGTTGAAAATTAAAAAGAAAGAGCCATGAGAGATTGAGATTTTGTAAGAAAAATAGAAAAAAGAAATATGAGTGTTTGCTTTATATAAATAAGTTATCAAAAAAAACTAATAAGATGTGATGGTGCAACAGTTAATACATTGGTCTTCTATTACAAAGGTCTTGAGTTTGAATCTTGATAGGTGCATTTTGCAAAAAAAAAAGAAAAAAAAGAAAAAAAAAAAGAGGAAGGTTGAAAACCGGTTCAATAGTGGTTCAATTGCGGCTTTTACGGTTCGACCGGTTCTTGACCGATTTTCTGACAAAGTCAACTATGGCATTGAACCGGACCGGTGCCATGGCCGGTTCGCGGTTCAACCGGTCGAACCGGCCGGTCCGGTCCGGTTTTCAAAACATTGATGCTCTTACAATTCCAGGAAGTTGCTGAAAAGATGTGTAATAGAAGTCAGACAACAACCGCAAATTTGCCAGCCTATCCAATGAAGAACTGGCCTTTAGAAAAATATGTGACATTGAAGAAGACAAGGAAGCTAACAAAAACCTTATCCATCGCAACATATTACATAAAGGCCCCTTCGACATCCTCCCTGAATGAATCAAATGAACCGAAACTTTTGAATCAACTTCAACTAGCAATTGGTGCATTTGAAGTCTTTGACACAATTGAAGACCATAAAGCAACCCAAAATCCCTCTCTCCAAATTCCTTGTAAAAAGCAAATATTAATCGACCATCATAATCTCTAAGAAGACCACCCCCATAGGCATGCCATTGAACAACACTTGCATCAGTATTCAATTTAAAAGACTGAGCTAGAGGTCTTTTTCACGAAACCGCTACATTGCGCCTTCTCCGTATGGAGCGAACTGCCAAGCCAGCCCATGGATCATCAAGGTCACCCTTAAAATGTGTCTCCGGAAAACTCTAGCCTTTCCCAACTACTCTACAAATTGTTCAACCATCCAAATGACATTGCAAGCCTCAAATCTCACCCCATCAAAAAGAGCTTTATTCCTTGCCTTCCACAAAAACCATAGCACTAGTATCAGAACCACCACCCTAATGTGAGAAGCATAGCTGAATGACCAATAAAATAGCGTTTGCTAGTGGCCAGTCTAAAAGCCAATGATCATTCCAAAAATTAACAAACCCTCTACCTACGTACTATCTAATCTTGCTTTCAGCCCTCTCCCTAATATTCTCTAGCCGCCGCCAAGATAAGGGAGGTCTATGCAATTGAACTATAGAAGGGTGAGTCCTTTTAATGTATTTAGCATGCATAAATTCTACCTAGATAGAATCCATTTTTCTCAATCTTCACCATAACTTACAAGCAAAAGCAAAACTCATATCTTCAAAGAAGCGAAAGCCAAGACCTCCTTCTTCAGTAGAATAACAAAGTTTCTCCCACGCAGCCCAGTAAATACCTTTAATATTAGCCGACTTATCCCACAAGAAAGAATTACACATTTTCCCCAATTTTATGAATCTTGCCTTGAGAGGCTGGAGTACTTGCAATAAATACATAGGAATTGAACTAAGCACACGTCTAAGCAGCACCAACTTACCCCAAGGAGACAATAGCTTCACACTCCAATGAATCAATCTTTCCCTCATTCTAGCAACAATTGAATCAAACAAGATGCAGGTAGCTCGACCCCTAGCGATAGGTGCGCCCAAATAGATAAAAGGGAAACCTTACTACTGGAAATGTAAATTCGATACCACTAATGCACATTGTTCATTCGACGCCCGCTTAGAGATCAGGAATGAACTCTTATTTGCATTAATTCTTTGCTCGGAATCAGACTGGTAACGCTCAAACAAGCAGACCATCACCTCCAGACACTTATTCGAGCATCTAGCAAAAATCAAATATCATTTGTGAAGGCCAGGTAGGGAATTCGAGTCCTAGAAGACACAAAATATCTATTCTCCTCTTGGCAAAATAATCTTTGTAACCCCGGTCCTAAGAATTCAGCTACCAACAAAACAAAGCTGAAGAGAGTGGGTCACCTTGATGAACACCTCTTGAAGATTTAAATTAGCCCGTAGGAGAACCATTAATCAAAACTGAGAATCAATTATTCGACAAAGTTCTGAAAATTAAATCTATGACCCACTCTGCAAAACCAAATTGTCTCATCATAAAAAGTAAGAAATTCCACTCCACCCTATCATATGCTTTTTCCATATCTAACTTTAACATTAAATTCGGACACCCAACCTCCTATCTAAATCCAATGCCGATTCTTGCGCCAGTAGGATACTATCAACTATACCCCTTCTTGGAACTAAGTCGGACTGCCAAGGAGAAATTAGTTTGGGAGGCAATGAGTTAAGCCAAATAGCCAAAATTTTCGAAATAAATTTAGAGCTGAAATTACAGAGGATAATAGGTCTAAACTCTCTCCATTGAGACGCCCCAGAAACCTTTGGAAAAAGAATTAACATAGCATTGGAGAATCCCCTTAGTTGCTGGGCCCCCTTAAAGAACTCCTGAATAGCTTGTAACAAATTATCATGAATGATAGACCAATACCCTTGATAAAAACTTGCTCCAAATCCATCCGTTCCAGCAGCACTTTTCGCAGACATCAAGAAAGCCATATCCTTCAACTCTTCCAACGTTGACATTCTAACAAACAACTAATTTAAAATTCTCTTTAACTACATGTACCAAACACCCTGCGTATCCTAATGATAAAAATAAAAATAGAAACAAAACTAGAAGGAGGGAAAAGTGCTAAAAATGTTTTTTCTAAACTAGACTTTGTTAAATTATGGGTAAAATTGTCACTAATACGTGATATTTTCCTTTCCTTTTTTCCTTCCATAATCCAATGATATCCATCTTCAATATTTTCTTTGTTTCACTTTCATATTGAATCTAAACAAGATTGATGAAATCACTTTCCTTTACATTTTTTCCTTGCCATTCTTTTCCACTAGAGTCCTTTTCTTCCCTACTCTCCCCTTTCAATCCAAACAGTGCCTCAGTCAGCCCACACAATTGGCAAAATTTCCCCATAAACCCTTTGCACAGCCTTCGCTAACAACTTAAAACCTTTTCACTCGACGGCCACTACCCAGCAAAGCCGGTCGCCCTTCTCAGGCCCTTTCTTCTTCTGTCCCTCCCAATTGCTATTCTTTCAATGGTTTTTTCAGGAGACAGGTTTGGCATAAATACAGGTAATTAGATTAGTTTCTGATTGTTTCTGGTGTAATTTTCTTTCATTGATTTTTTCCAATTGGATTTCACTTTTCATTATCTTTGGGATGTTGTTGGGGAATTGATTGGCATTGTCTTTGCATAAATTTTTGAGTAATGAAACGGGTTGCCACACCCGGCATCAACCTCTCGGACTCGTTCTCGCCTTCTCGGAACAGCCCGTCCAAGTCACTGAACCAGGGTTGCACCCCTTGCTTTTTTAATTTAGAAAAAAATGATTTATTACTCTAGACAGTGATAAACATTCGTCAGCACTTTTCTTTGACTCTCTCTGAAGCTTTTGCATGTACTAAGAGTTCATTGAGTATAAAATTACAAGGATAACTACTTGTATGAATGTCATTTATTCAAAAGTTAGTGGTTTGGTAGAGTTTTGCAATACCTTCGTGTTTTACTTGCTTCATTACATACTGGACCTGCTTTCTCTGAATTTTACTGGTTAATTTTGGCCTGATAAAGTGAACTTTGGTATAATTATCTACTAACGTTGTTCTCAATGTTGCTTGAAATAAGAGTTTGGAAGAATGTAATGTAGGAGCTGCACATTGAACTATTAGATGGAGAAGTTTTAATTCTCTGGGAAGCATTGCATGATACTAATGATGCGTAAGAGTTGATCCAAAACTATTTGCATCTCTTGGGCAGTTGAAAGAGCTAGTGATGGTTACTGCACATGGACTGCCTCGAGGTTTTCCTTATCGACTTATCTATAATCAGCGGAGTCTTTGGTAACTGACTGCTTACTCTTGAAATTCGTTATTGGAGAGCTTTGTCCTGTTTGTGATCTGTAGTTGAATTCAATGTCATTTTCGCAAGTCACTGGAGGAATCTTTATGGAGTGAATTTCCAAAATAAGGAGTAGATTGATAATCTATTTTTCAAGTCACTTCCACCAAAAACCATCATTCACCATTTTTTTTAAACTTCTTTTGATACCAATATTTGTTATTCTTTTGGGAGTGAATAGATAAATTATTTGGTCGTATTGGAATAAGTAAATTGTTTCTACCATTTCTTAATGTGACTTTATTTATTTTACAGTATCTTTTTCAGTGCTAATAAAAATTGCTTATGTTGCTGTTGGAGTTATGCTCTGTGAGTATTCATTTTTTATATCTATACTGTTAACAGAGTTTTTCTCGAATTTCAAGTTGGGATTGTTTTATCAAGTTTTTGATAAATGCAAAACCACTTATATGTTTTGTGACATAGGCAAACATTGCTAGGTTGTCAAATTTTGACATGCAGTTTGTATAGATGTGGTTAGAGATGGTTTTGTGACTCTACTAAGAAACTTAATACATGTCTGTTTTATCTAGTATGTGCATACTAGAGATAAGAGCTATTTGGAATGATAAAGGTAGTGGAATTTCTTTCTTAAGCCTCCTTTACAATGATCAAGGAGTAAATTGTAACTTGATGAACTCCCAAGCCTTCTGCAGCTCAGGTTTACATGCACACAATTTAATTGATCTGGTATTCTTTGAATTTAATTTTGGAATGGTAATGTTATCCACTATAACTGAAACCTGGAAGAATGATAAGCTAAAATAACCTGAGGTCCTTTGCTGCATTTCTGACGAGTTGAGAAGAGTGTATTCAGTTGTCTTAATAGCAGATCTTGACTGTTTTGGTATGCTATTCCTTATGTGCCTTATTCTATTTTGCATGTTTTCCTGTTGTTTTTTTATTCTCCAGTTGTACTTGCCGTGTGCGAGTTTCCCATTTTGAGGTTTATTATTTTTTTAATTAGGGTAAAAAGAAGACGGAGGAAAAGCATATTGCGTCCTTGTTCAGCGGAGAAACTTCTAAGTCATTCTACAAAAGAGCTTGAACCAGAGAAAGAATATGAACATGCTGTGAGCAAAGGTGAGGAAAGGAAGAAAGACATGGCAAAAGCCAGAAAAGAGGAGACAAAAGCTGGTGACTCTGAGGATGTACTTCCAGGGATTCCACCAGTTCCTTCGAGCAACCACCCAAAGTCTGGTGTAGCATTTGTTCTTGAAAAAGCTTCACTTGTGCCTGCTTATGTCGGAAGGGTAGATGAGGATAATACTCTTCAACTTTTGCATTCTCTAAATATTTATTTTGTTTTTGCTTTCTTCAATTTGTTCAAAGGGTATTACATAATTAGGCTCAATGCTTTCATACTTGTATTTTGATGCATGATTAAATTTCAAGCTGGTTTCTCTTTTTATTTTCCCTCAGACATACGAGATATTGAATCCAGACAAGCATGCTGATTTTTTAAGAAAGAAGAACATGAATCCTTATGATTACAGACCTGATATTGTCCATGAGGTAATTTTCGTACTTGATGAATGCTATGATCTAGACATAGTTGTTGAATTTGGAAATTTACCTTGATGATATTACTTGCAGAGTGTTTAGTAGTTTTGTGGCTTTTCATCTGTTAAATTCTTTCTTGCTGAAGATGATACTGTGAATATCTCAAGGAAATTCCTTTGTATCCGTTATCAATCTGCTCATGTTTTTTTTTTTGTGGAATTTTTATATTTGATTTTTATAAACTCTGATGTCTCAGTTTAGACAAAAATGATCTCGATCTGCTCTTTGCTTGCTCACTTTACTCTGTTCATGTGCTAGACATACACCTGTATCTTTTCTTTCTTAAGATTATGAGTTGTGTAATTGAGGGTTGAGAGAATTATTTTCTTTATTTGTTTGTGAGATTCTAGTCTGACTATAAAATGCATCTCTGTTTCTTTGTATTATAGGCTGGTGTCATTGAAGTAGACACAAGTTAATAACTTGAAGTTGCATCTAGGTAATCAAATATGTGATCCGTAATTATACAGTTGAATGTAACCTCAGAAACTTAGTGTTTCCCATTCCTTTGATGGATCATCTTTCTTTGGCTTTAGTTTCTTGGTCAAGTTGGCTAGATTTTCCTTTTAATCTTATGATAATCAATTTGTAATTAAACTTTGTTGTAAATTAAACCACTATATATGGAAAGTCAATGATCTTGTGTTGTTTTTGGTCCTTTTTCTACCAAGTTTAAGGCAGGCTAACCATCCTCTAGATGGTTCATTTTTGTTTCTTTTTCTGCAAATGATATTCGATGTATTTCCTGCATTTAGATTGTACTTGTGAGTTGAAATCAGTTTGAGATTCAACATCCAAAGTAGAAGATGTGTATGAAATCTTTTTCCAAATTTTGTTTGTTGTTTTTCTTCAGAAGCATTCTTGAAGGTAATTAAAAAATTATGAGCTCTTTATTCTTCACAGTCTCTGCTTATGATTGATCAGTCTCGGCAGATTTAGAGGTAGGTATAATTTCTACTTAAAGTTGTAAATGTTATAAATGTCATAATGATCTATATTTGTATACATAGAGAGAGGCATAAAAACAAGTTTATATAATATATTAGCATATACACCAATAGCGACAATTGTATATTCACTTTCTCTTTCTCTCTCTCCATACATGTACATATACATGTACATGCATTATATATATGTGTGTGGGTGTGTGTGCGTGTGCTGGTGTGCATATTTCTTTATGTCTGTCATCCATGTTCTATTTTTCACTTTAGTAACTTATAAATGACCAAGTTCCCTGCATAAAATCTCAGGGCCTTGCTGATTTAGTTAATATTGTAGTATTTGGTCTTTTACCAACCAAAATTTCAGTAAGGGTTTTTTACGAGAGTTACAGTGCTAAGCCCTCATTCTGAGTCATAGCTTCCTCTATGTTTCCGGTTAAAGATGATCCATTCTTTACCATTACTCAGTTTTCAATCCCTGGCTGTTTCATGTCTTATAGATGTAGTCTAAATCTTGCTGTCATGGTAATAAGTAGCGAGGCATATTTTCGGTTTACCTAACCTTTATTTAAGTAATGGAGCATGGAGGCAAAGGATAACCAAATAAATTAGTTATTTCTCTATAGAATTCATTTATTATCGTTTTACTTCTTAATTCAGGAGAAGTTCTCTTCCTTTTGTGTGTTCCTTTGACAATATTCTTTAATTTGCATTGCCATTTTCTATGAAGTTTCCAGGTTTTAAAAATTCTGGCATTATAAAATCTCTTAAGCATGGGAATTTGAAATCTATTTAAACATGATTACAAATTCTATGGTTTTCCATGATCCTTACATACCTTTCTATGTGGCTTTCCTGAAATCTCTCAGCTTAATGATGTCAAAGAAAGAATATTAAATTACTTCTACTATGAGCTCATTTTTCTCTGGAATTTGTCGTGTATTTTGAATGCTGAGACCCTTAGATTGGAGAAAAGGGTCCTAGGGTAAGGAAAAATAGAAAGCGTAACTGACTGAGTTGACTAGGACTTTGGAGATAAAGATAAGAAGGAAAAGCATTTTGGACAGGCCTACTTCATTACACTTGACTTTGACAAAGTTCTCTCTCTCTCTCTCTCTGTGTCGTTGTGGTTTGGTACTAAGTTATTTTGTGTAATCTATAGGGTTTTCATTGGGTTATCTGCCTAATCCGAGTTTCATAGTCTTCATAAAGACCAAAGCTTAAAAATGAATTAGAATTTTGTGTGTGTGTGAGTGTGTTTTTTTTTTTGGTGCTTCTACCTATAGTAGCCAGTAGGTAAAGAGAAAAGATAGGGGTGTGCATATCCAACAGCATTAAGAATGCATTCATCCACTTGCAATGTCTCCTTTGTAGGTCATTTTAGAAGTGAAAAGATTCCTGTTCTTTACTGACTTAAATACATTATAAATGCATCTGACATCTTGTGTATTGTTGGCCTTTCCATTTGTTTATGGTTGTATAAATGAACATCCATCTGAGGGAGTAGTATTCGGTATTTTGTTGACATCTTGTGTATTGTTGGCCTTTCCATTTGTTTATGGTTGTATAAATGAACATCCATCTGAGGGAGTAGTATTCGGTATTTTGTTACTTTTTGGCTGCTTCCATGCTTTCATGTTTTCCCATGTTCCATTAATAATTTGCGTTGCAGGTGATTCTTATCTTTTTTGTATAGCATTTAAATCAAGGAGCCTTCTTGAGCAGAATGCAGAGGGGTCTATATGCTGAGACCGACATCTTTGTGAATAGCTTTGGGCCTTGAGCCCTCCATAGGGCCAAAAATAAAATAAAACAAAAAGAAAGAGGAAAAAAGTGCAAAGTACAGCAGCCTGGTTTATATGTGAAAGACATAGAGTAGTAAAATCTATTGATTTTGTATCTGGATTTTCTAAGTTCTCTGCATGGAATGTTTTCCTTGTTTCTTGTTCTGCCTATGAATGCTTGTATAGTCTCGTCATACCTTGTTTCCATATGACCGTGTGTGAAGGATCTATAATGTTCTATCTCCCAATGATCCCATTGTGGCAATAAAGTGCTATGTATCAGTCTGTTCTTGCTTGAGCCCATGTTTTTTTCTCTTTTATTCAAAATCATGCTCACCTTGACCATCTGTTTTGCTACATCTTGTATCTCCAGATTCTCGTTGATATACTGGGCAGCCGACTTAATATGGCTGGTATGGTTCAGGCTGTGTTTGTTAAAACTGATCTAGGGCATCTTATCAAAATCAAGCCACATGTACGCATACCACCGACATTGGGCAAATTTTGTGCTATGATGTGTGAGTCTTCTATATTGTTTTATGTTTATTATATGTGCCCTTTTCACCTACCTACTCTCATTCTACTCATTTGCATTCCCCATATCACTTTAATAAATGATACAGCCCAGTTGTTGCAGAAGTTTAGTATCAAAGCTAGGGGTGGGGGTGAGAAACTAATGCAGTTGATTGACAACCCTTTGGTCAAGCATTTGCCTGTTAATTCTCGAATAATAGGTAATCTGTTGAATTTGCTCATTTTATGGAAAATGCATCTTTCTTTTGTTTATTTGACAATGTAGAAAAGTTTTATGGTTCAGGGCTTTCTGTTAGTTCACCAAAGGCTGTAAGGTTGCGGGACTATGTTGATGATGTGGGCAATGATTGCACTCCTGTATTTGTGGTACGGCTTTAGGTCTCCTCGGATTAATTGTCTTAATTAGATTTACTATTGTTTTTTCTGGTAGGCCACTTCTAAAATTTTGAAAACTTCCCAACAGATTGGTGCCATGGCTCATGGGAAAATTAATAGTGACTACACAGATGATCTTATATCAGGTACTGTTTTTATATGCACCTACATGCTTGAAAATACACATTTCCTGTGAGTAAAATGGCTTTGCGTATGATTGGCCTTTTTTCTTTATATGTTAATATCTTGTCTGGATTTTGTACTTGTAGTTTCTGCACTTCCTTTGAGTGCAGGTGTCTGTGTGAGACGTATATGCTACGAATTGGAGAGGAAATGGAGGATCTTATGAAGTTTTTATTTGTAAGACTCTGTAGTTTGCTAACAAGAATGCTCATTGATTTTTCTACACTTGTCTGATATTTGGTTCCAATATGTATGTGAAAGTAGGGGTAATTCTCGCTGTGAACCTTAGTAGCTCACCAGACAAGGCAGAAGTTTCTGAAAGTTCAGTTATTGACACAATTTTCTTCTTTAATATCACATTATGATAAGGTATTTATCAGCTATTACAGTATATGAACTGACTCGGGTTTTGGAACTTTTGGTTGTGTATTCTTGCTTCATTTAATCCAGTTTTTTTTTTATCCATCTCTAGCTCTAATTACTTACTATTCATTCATTCACCTTTTCAGTTTGTCTGTTGCTTCTTGGTATTGGCAGTAAGGTGAACCTAATGAGTGAACTGCATCCTTATTTTCATTGACAATTTTAGGGGACCCCGTACACTTCTAATGCACTTTTTAAGAATTCTTGTGGGTCCGAGTATTTTATTGTCTCAGTAATTTACGTTTGCTACATATAAAAGAATAATTAGTCAATGTTGTGAATATCTTAGGATAGAGTCTTTTTTTTTTTTCGAATCACTAGTATGACATTGTTACAATTGGTTCTATATTGGGAGAAAGGGGACGGGGATGGAGATATTGAATCTATTGAGAGACTTGAAGGGGGCTAGATAACCTTCGCCCATGTTCCAAGAAATTTTGGAGAGGAAGAGCAGTTAGGAAGGTCTGACTCCCTGACCTACGTCCTTGGAGGGACTTAGTCCTTCCTCTGGTGGCCAATTTAGCTGGCTCAATTTGTTTTAGAATAGAGTCATGCCTAATTAATTGGGAGAATTTACAGGAATGCGTAACTTGACCCTCTGAATGAAATTAATGACTTCTGTCTTTGATTATCATTTCTTCTCTTTAACTGGTTTTTCTTCCTAGTGGTATGGCTCTTTGCAGTAGCATTTTTTGCATGTGAAAAACAGCCATTAAGAATTCTCAATTTCTAATTATAAATTTTTGTTATCGTAATTACTAAAAGTTTCAAATAGCCAACTAAATTATAATTCAACTAGTTATTCACGTAGGCGTTTTCTATCTTCAATTTTTTTTTTGTTTTTTTTTTAATGAACATGGAGACCAAAAAACTAAACAATGAATTTTGTACACTTGATTTTGCATCATGTCGGCCAACGAAAGCATCATAATAAACAATAAATTTGTACACTTGATTTTATCCAGAAAATTCAGAAATTACTAAACCATAAATTATTTCTCAATCATCAACCTTGTTTAGCTCCGATACCACTTATTAGTGCTTGTTTATATTAACTATTGGTGAAAACTATCACCTATTAAACTCAAAATCTTTACGGTAGTTATTAAGAAATAAATTAATAACAAAATTGTGGAAGCATACCTGGATCCATGTTGACTGACTGATATTTGAATCCTTAAAGTCTTAGGACGACCTTCCAGATCAACATATATTCGATGTTCTTTTGAGAGAGCCCTTTAGTTTTTCTCTGGTATCTTTTTTTAATGATGGAACATCAAGAGAAAGTTGTTTTGTAGTACTAAAGTACGACAATAATAATATGTGTGACTTAAGAACCATAACCTTACTTATAGAAAATTTTTTTGTTATCATTTAAATTCCTATTTCAATCCATCATAAAAATATAAATAACACTTAAATTTCTACACATTAAAGACCCATATTCTATTAGATATATTAAACCTCAAATCATAATTAATTACTTTAATTGAATTTAATCTTATTTGACGATCTGTAACTCATAATTATTCACATGCGAGTCTAACGTTGGATTAAAGATCTAACAAGCTGATCACTGGAATTCAACCAACTTTGCTGGGTGCATTTAAGGATTAGCCTCGTCTTTCTTCGTATATCAGGTTTGGAAGGCAAGGAATGCAGCTATGTTCCGATACATTCCTTGCTTTTCTACTCGCATTTTGTTAGCTATTACTTCAAATGTCCAAAACGTGGTTCTGACTTGGGAGCCTGCTCAAGAACTCAGAAAATTGGAGGCTCGTTTTGGGGTGGAACATTCCTCTTACTTGTTAAGTATAGGTTGACTGGAAATGTAAATAGTTAGTGTCTGATAGAGAAAAAAAGAAGACTTTTCCTCTGTGTACAAACTTCACTGATTTTTTTATCAATAAAACCTTTACAATTTTCCCCCAGAAAAAATTATTTAGTTCTTTTCATTCATTGTGTTAAAGTCAAATTTTTGGCCAAATCTGGGCCATTTGTTGGTCATGCCATGTATCCTAGTCATAACATCTAAAAATTGGGCGGGCAATATGAAACTACATCTAAACAAATTGCCAATTGTTCTATAGTGACAAATCCATGTGTTTCAAGTAATGGTTTCATACTTGTGGGGATTAATTCAACTTCAACATTATTGTGGATGCGTGGTTAGAACATAAGCAGATTAAGAGAGAGGGAGGGAGAGAGAGAGAGGATATAACTGAGGGAATTTAGAAGGGGAACTGTTTTATTGTCTAGTTGTTTGAAATAAAATTTTTCATCATATCTAACAAAATTTTATAGTACACTGTGATGTATACTGTGATATAAATTATATTCATTATATGAGCCCTAAAATTTTTCAACCTCCCTATTTCTCCGCTCCGCGTCCCACATCGATCTGTTGGAGTCTGTGAGTTTAGAATTTAAGATCCATAGGAGGCTTTAAAAGTTAGCGCCTTTTGGGGTTCTTTTGTGGGGTTAGCTTAGATGTTAAGTTCGCCGATTTCAGTGGAAAGCCCTAAAATTTTTTCTAGTGCAAAAAGTTCATTTGGCCCTCAAACTTTTAGCCCTTTAAATATTCGTTGTATCCTTTTGGCCCTTAGATTGTCAAAAATGTATACTTGTGACTCTTTTCGTTAGCTTGAAAGGTTAAAGTCAACATATAGAGCATCAAGTGCGATACATGAATGAAACTAAAAAGTTTTTTTTTTTCCGAAGTAGTAAAGGGAGCACCCAAATTGTAAGATTTTTAGTTGAACAAAATTAGGACGTACAAATGAATCATATATTCGGACCAATCATGACATGAAAACGTCATCAGTATAAAATATTGGCAAATTAAGTTGACATATAGTGGTTCTTGAAGTAACCAGAAAAAGTTGCAATAGTGCAAAGTTGAATTATGAATTTTAGATTATTTCATATCATATTTTTTCTCGCTACTTCAAGGAACATTTTTATGTAAAACTCAAAAGATTTGGTGGAAGATCTATAAAATGATAATAGAATTACGATCTAACACTTTGTGAGATCCATTTAAAATGAGTCCAAATTTGGTATCTATGCACAAAATGAGGTCCGGATGTGTAATTTCATCAAAATTTGACAATGATAAAGTGATGGTCAACCCTCGGTCAATGACGGCTAATTGGTGGCTAATTGCAGTTAACTAGTGGTGAAATGGTTATAGTGGTCACCAAACCTGATTTAAGGAAGAAGAGATCAAATTTACATCGTTTTGCACTACATTCCATTAGAGTTAACAATTTAATTTGACAGATTGACCATAAGTACTTGCGTTTAGCAATTTAGGAGCTAAAAATGTACAAATAATAGTTGAATACTAAAAGTATAAAATCATTAAGTTTGGGGGCGAAATGGCGATTTTCCCTTTTGTTTTTTCCTTCTTTTAACGTAAACGGCATCTTTTATTTTTAACGTAAATGGCATCTTTTATTGCCTAAGCTTGAGCAATGTTGTCAGCAAAGATTATTTTCATGGTTAGATTTGACAATAGTACCCGAAGTCAATAGCACTAGGTTCTAACATGAATGAATGCATTAGGCTCATTATGAAAATGTTTTCTTAATGGAATTTGTCACTTTTGGTTCTTTTATATCGTTTTTTATACTAGAAGATGTCAGTAAATTGTATGATTTGCATAAAGGACATAACCTACAGCGCCAAATCTGTGTAAGTATTTTCTTGAAATTAACATATTAATTTGTTAACGAATCCTACTCCCTTCAGCCATATCAGCGGCATCCTTCACACCAGAAACATCGCTACTTATCACGGAGGCTTTTCCCAGAAAACGTTCCACATAACTCATTCACCAGATTCCTTTTTCATACTCGTAAGAATTTTTGGGGTGCATGGCTTGACAACTTAACATAAACAACTTCTCCTAAATCACCCAAAAGATAATATTAATTAAGTAGCAAATTTTGCAAAAACAAAAATTTGAGGGACAAAGTTCTGAAAACAGTTGAGAACATTAGGTTGTAAATTATTCAAAATAAAAGTTTAATACAAAACATGAAGGTGATAGAAGTATCCTCTAAACGGTCACCTTAATTACCGATATGTTTATAGCACATAATGCGCACGCCCCTTAATGAACACGAGGCATTAGGGATCCTTTGTGCAATTGTTCCAATGGACCATACCGAAATAGTTTCTTTCATGTCAAACTTTATAGCACATTGCAGCGGACACTTGGGGGAAGAATATATAATAGATATACTTGATGTGACAATTGAATATCATGAATTAGCCAATAGACAGTCCTTGGCTCAAATGTTTTTTTTTTTTTCTTGGCTCAAATGTTATTATAGCAGTACTTTTCAAATGTTGGACCAGTACTTGTTGCTTGACTTTTGGTAACTCTCAAGTTACAACTAATGATTCTCTTGATCTACATTAGTTGAGGGTGGAGAATATTAGGGCTTAAAGAAAAGGCACTAAAATTCAACTAATTTGTCAAAGTTCTGAACTCAAACGTTTATCTTTTTGGAGCATTTATCAGTCATTACTAAAACTTTGGTTTCTTTTTCAGATTGCACGTTTGATATATCTAGTGGCAAAATATGTTAATAAGGCATGTGCCAATAACAATATTGCTTCCTCTTCAGCTAGTCCAAGTGGCTCTGTTAATCCTGAGATTGTGGTAGCATCCAGAGAATGGCAACCAAATGTTACTAAGGAGACGATTGCTGAAGAAGACTAAATTATGTCATTATCTGGACTAACTATTATTGATAAGACAACAACTACTGTGCTTGTGAATTCAGCTCGGGAGGAGCTTAGCAGGATGGCATTGAATATCTTTTACGGATCCCAACCATTTGATAATAAGAGCTATTTGCTAAATCAAGATGCTTACTATGATATGTTCCCTGGAGCAGTTTGGCAAAAATATTGTGAATCTAACAAAGATTTAATCTTGAAGCATCCAAAGCAACCCATATAGTTAAGATGAATCATGTGAATCTAACGAAGTGCACATGGTAAGTATATTTACAGTAGCTAATATTTTCTTCTTTAGGCTTAAATTGATAATTTAATAGATTTAAATTTTATAAATGCTATTAAAAACTATTTTTCTTCCTTTTTGATTCATGGGATAAATGGTTAGTTGTATTCACGAACATTGTTTCAAGAGCTTTAGTTATAGAGGTGATTCAGAAGGATCTAAGTTTCTAAGTTTCAAAGAAATTTTGCTAATGGTATTAGGGTTTCCTATCTTGTTAGCACTTAATCAATCATTTTATCAAAAAACTATATTATTTACTAGCTCTTTTCATGTAAACAAATGACTTTTATGTGATTGGAATTATAGATGACAATGGAATATCAAGTCCTCACACCAACTATTCCAACTCGGGAGAGCTTATTTCTAAGATTTAAAAAACACTGTGCGAATATATATGGGGGATTGTTGATATTTCTTTTAACAATTTTTTCTCTTCAGGACCATTAAAAAGGTGCCAGAGAAGACCATCGCGTTCCATAATTCAAGAACTACCAAATAATTGCTCCAAGGTAGCTATTTCTTAAAAAACTATGCATCAAAGTACTTTATGGTAAAATTTTAGGTAAGCCATAGTCTGTGGCTTTCTCATATTGACTAGACAATGTCAACATCTTGCAAGTGCGATGCAGATGAATTTCTCTCCTCATAATAATTCTGGTAATTATAAGTTGTGCATGAAAACTATTTTATAACTGAAATGATTTTGAGGGTGTAAATTCAACAACTGCGTATGCAATGTTGAATCTAACTGAAAGAGCGAATGATCAAATAGGGATTGTGATAAAAAAAGAGTGAAATGATTCCGAAAAGCCTTTGGGAGTTACCTAAAGTGCTACAATTTCCACAGGGCTTCCGAAAACTAAGAAGTTAGTGTTCGACTACCTTCGTGACATGAGCACTCGAACACGGGTATAAAGTGTGTCGACTTTTTTAGATTAGCTTAGCTTTAATTTTATTCTTTATATCTTTTTTTAATCCTTTCTATCAACTTCCTAGAAAAGTTTTGGCATCCTTTCTTAGTAGTCAATATTGAAATTGAGGCCTACACATAATTTTATGTAAGTATATGTTAGATCACCTAAACTAGTTCATCATGCCTTAATTCACATTAGTTTTTGTTGTAACAAGAATTCCTGTGAGAGAAACAATTTTTTTCCTGTAACAGAAACATACTTGAGTATCACCATAATAAAATGTTTCATTGTTACACAGTTAATTGGGTAAATTACATATAATCCCCTATACTTTTACATAATATTAGATGACCCCTTTAATATTTCAAAATAGCCACAGAATCTCCTTGTGATTTTAGATAAAGTGGAAAATGGATAGAATACATAATCAATTATGGTGATTAGACCACACTTACTCTAAAAGTGTGTGTGATGAAATCAAAATATCTACTTAAACCCCTAAGTTTGCATAAATATCCACTTTGCCCCCTTATAATTTTTGTATTTATTCACATAATCCCTCTATGATTTTGTACAAGGTTGTTAAATCGTCATTTGATTTAGTATTTAATTAAGGGTACTACTGGTATTTCAATTAACTATGTTACATAGGCTATTTTCTATTAAATTTTCAATTTACATGAAATCATAGGAGGTGAACTGGATATTTTGAAACATTAGGAGGATTATATGGTAATAGATAAACTACAAGGGAATTATTAGTAATTTAGCCTAATTAAATTACATACTATTTGGCAAATGTGTGGGAAGATATGACTTGTATCAGTTGATATAGTTATCTTGCTGCTGATTTTTCTATGCCATCAGTCTATTTTGGAAACAGAAACGGAAGTGAGGTTAAAGTTAAACATTTAGGTGTTACAAACATGCTAGAAAATGGGTTTAGTGCTAAGTATGATCGATGCTGTCAGGATGGTGTTGGGTGAGAATTACGCAACTGAGAGTTGATGATATTTGAACTCTTTTAAGATGAATTTAAAGTTGTAGTGTCTTCACAAAATCCTAGAATTATTGAATAAATTCAGGTTTTTTGATTGCGACTCCAACATATGCAAAATAGGATTGTAAAAAATTCGGTGATAAGTCGTGGAGAACAAAAATTGTGATTGAAGTGTATGACAATAACTTTTATCAAGTGTTGGAATTCTATTCTTGAAGACTTGAACATACCAAATTCCATGCGAAGCACGTGATGTGACACCCCCACTTCTCCCTAAGGCGAACCAAAGGGTATCCGCGGGACGCCTGCCCAGCTCTCGCCAAGACTCACTACAATCCATCATTCAAGAGCTCGAAATACTATAAGTAACTTCAATACATAATTAAAGTACTTCAAATATCTCACACTTACAATTATGTAGCTTTCAAGCTTAAATACAACCCAACGGAAAAGGGTACAATAGCCATCCGTTATAATATAACTTAAAGTTTTCAAAAGAAAACAATCTAGTACTACTCACGAGCACCCTTGGTCTCGAACCCTGTAAAAGAAATCCACAACGTGGTATGAGCTACACAGCCCAGTGAGGTTCCAAGACACTCTAACAGTTCAAATAAATCAAGTAAGTTGGGCATATCATATGCATGGTTCAAGGTTACACAATGGCATGTTATCATGAGGTGATAATCATTGTACGGGTAATTTGAGACATTTATCATGGTATGAGACATTAGCATGTATAGTTCACGAGTGATTGGAGCTTATTACAGGCATAGCTCAGGATTTCATGTTGGCATTTTAGCACGAAACAATCATCATGATACAAGGTAAACATATACTGTAGGATACGGTGTTCCAGTGGAACTCTGTCGGTCATCTGCACCTTATGACTTCCGGATCCCCTCGGTTTGACTGGCCATCACCTTATCCCTCCAGTGGTAATACTCGAGTATACCGAAACGGTTGTCCAGGGCTCCAACCTACCCGACCGAGCCCAGTCCTGGCTCGAGTAGGTCAGTAACCGAGGCAGGGCCCAAGTTCAGCTTATAGCTTACAACATGCACAGGTAATCAAGTAATTCGACAAAAATAAAATTCATCATTTGAATAGGTCGAGTGAGGTAAAGTACACACTCGCCTAACAATGATGGACAACTTCATATAACATGTGATTCATGATAATCAAGTAAGCAAGTAACCACATAGATTAGAAAACGGTAAGTAAACACGGTTAACAGTAAACGGTAAACGGTTAACGGTGGTAATTACGGTTAATTGGTAGACATATGTCATTTTAATAGGCCGCCATTGGCCGTTTTCCACTTTTACCACGTAAGAGTCGGGGAGATTCACTCCAACCGACTTATGCTGCCATAGCATAATTAATCATGTAAACACATCATGTATATATATGCTCTCCAAGCATTTCATATCTAGCATTTCAAGTAATCACATAAATATGCTCTTTAAGCATTTCATATCGAATAGTTCAAATATACATACTTCAGGTATTTCATGTCGAGCAATTCAAGTATACCTCATTCGAATATGCATGAGTGTGGTAAATTCTTATCATATAGCACTTAACACTTAATGACCATGGGTTAAGCATGTCATAGACTTATTCCAATTACGTATTCCTATATGGAACACTCACCTATTGCAACAAGAGAGTAAATACTCAAACAAGTGTCTAGGCGTCCACTTCGAGTTCTTCTTGAAGGTCCCCTTGAGCGCCTGAGCAAATAACCATTAACTATTATACACTATCACTTAGAACTCCTACTTATCAAAGAAGGTTGTACAATCTAAAGGGAATTCATGAATTGGGCCTTAATTATTAATAATCGAGGCTCAAGAGTAAAGTTTTAAAGTCTAAAGAGAGAGACTAACATTTTCCATGAAATCGAGTTCAAAATGTTCAATCGGTATCGAGAAAAGAAGGCAAGTTTCCAAAATCTCATTTTCTAAGAAATTGACAAATTTCAGCTTTGGGTGTCAATTTTAGAAAAATCGTATCTTGCACTATGTAGGTCCAAAATTGGAAAGCTTGATACCGTTGGAAACTTCTTCAAAAGCGCTAAAAGTTCCTAGAAGATACTTTTCCATGATTCCAAACAGAAGGTATTCAAAAATTGACTCAAAGTTGCTGCTTGGGACCATTTAGACAGTTTCGGGGTTGGTTTTTGACCATCTTTGAAAATCCGGCAAAATTCATACAATACGAACTAACCTCCGAAATTTAGAACTCAATTAGAGCTACAATCAAAGTTTAAAACAAAACAAACGGTACAAGAATTGAAGTTTTGAGCGCCAAGATATAGCAGCTCAAAGTTGGCTAAAAATTCCTCCTCGATCAAGAATTTCCAGATTTAAACATGAACTTTGGGACTTTGTTTGAACATCTAAACAGACTCGGAAATGGCACCAAATTTGGTATGATTATACTACCATATAAGGGCTATTCCTCTGTCAAATTTCATAGAAAAATATGCACGGAAAGTCACTTAACGAAATCACTCAAGTTTCCAAATTTTTAAGGCAAAGCTGCCTCGTGTATGAAAATTTCCTTTTTCTAAACTTTTGACCAAGGGAAGATACCTAAAACATGTCTCGTTTATGATAATCAGGTCTAGCAAGAATTCAAAATACATTTGATAGGTGATTTACATCAAGAATTTCGAAATAACAAGTCCCAAGTCATTGTTAGTTACAAATCTGTCCAAGTGGAAAATTCTATCACTGTAGCTGTTTCAAACTTTGGCCACAACTCACTCAATTCAACTTGGAATTGGGCGTGGTTGATGGAGTTGGAAAGCTCTCTCATAAAGCTGAATTTTCTCAGAAAAACCCATTTTCAAATTCCATTCACAAACAGCTCGTTTTTGAGCATCAAGATACAAGTCCTGTCCTGTCTCCTGGAGAGAAACGAAACAGGACAGTGATTTTCAATCGAATGGTGTGGCTCACTCAAGTGGAACCAGAACGTGAAATTGGTACCAATAGAAAGCTGGGAATGTCTAGTTTCCAATTCCACAAACGGCACTTGATTTCGACATCGGAGCAAAGAGTTATAGCCGATACAAAATGACTGCCTGGGCAATACGGGATTCATTTTCCAGTTTTGCTAACTTTGGAAATCAACTCATTTAACCAACCAAATCATGTTATTTTTCAATGCAATTTTGTACACACTCACAATAAAATGTAAACAATATAATCAAGTCATTAGAACCTCAAAATTGTGCACAAAAAGGGTCGGACAAGACAGGGGTAAAACGGTCACTTTTGCTTCTTGCACCCAATGAAGTTTCTATCAATTACACACCATTAATCCATCATTTTAACCACTAAACCAACAATATATCCACCATCAATCATCAAATCAGCAACAACCCAAGAGTGGGAGTTCATAAAGCCCACTTTCACATTTTATACCATAAACAAGACTACCCACATGATTATATAACCTTATATGTGCAATATATCTTACAAAAACTAAGATCTATGGGTTGGATGATTTGCTACCTTCTTGGATGACTAGATCAGAAATTTTTTGGTCACTCTTTGCTCCAGAAAACCGTGGCTTTTCAGCTCCCTTTTGCAGCTCAAAATACTCCTCAAGTGTTAATCTAAGTGTGGTGCAAGTTTGGTTGAATTTGGAGATGTTTTGGTGGTGGTTTGAGTAAGAAATTTTTGGAACAATGGAGTTAGAGAGGGAGGGAGAGCTGGTCGGCAGTCTTGGGTAGAGGAGAGAGAGTGTGATCAGATTTCTAAGCTTCCAAGAGAAGACATTAACTTGTGGCCTCAAGTCACCCATTAGTCAACTCACATTAGGGTGCGTTTGGCGCGATTAAGGCTCGATTTCTCGCGCGTTTGGTTCACCAGTGCACTAAACCTCTAATGCACTTATATTCATATAAATATCATTCACTCTTAATTACCTCAAAATAAGGGTCTAAAGTTCCTAAATTAAAATCACGCGTGTGAAAACGCGTATCTTCAATCTGAGCGCGATAACGCGAAACTTCCGAGAAATTCTTATAACGATAGTACTAATAACTATCACTTGACTATTTAAACATTAAAATGCCTAATTTAGGTCCATTGTACATGTCTCCAATATTTCAAACCTACTGTACTCTCAATCGATCAAGATTTCCAAAGACGTGTTCACTATTTTCACTAAACGAGCTTCAGGAAATTAATTCGTGAAATGAGTTTCTTTAAAAATATAACGAAGTTATATTACCATGTATTTAGGTCTAATAAGACTAGAAAATATTCCTCGAGGCAAATATCCAATTAAATAATTTATTAAGCCACAAATTAGGCTTAAAAATAATAGTTTTTACGAGTCCTCACACGTGATATGGAATATATACCTATTATGATTCCTACATAAAGGATATGTTAAGGTTGCATATTCCACCAATTAGTCCTTTACCTTCCTTGTCCGAGTAATGTTTACAAAGAAGCTCCAGTTTGCTTTGTGCAGGTACCAAAATGGTCGAGATCAATTACACAACTGCCAAATCAAGACTTTTGAAGCCTACTTCACAAAATTAAAGTGGGATAGTAATTTCGTCTAAAGCTTCATTCTGTCTAGAGCTCTCCATTAGTTTGTGAAGCAGTAATTGACAGTATCTTTTCCTTTACAATTTTGACAAGGCATGATTTCATGATTAAAAGTATATTTTATCTGACGCCCCTGTGGAACTGTTTGTTCTTCACTTTTTAAGTCTAAGATTCCATACAAACCAACTACTCCCCCTTAGAAAATACTTCATAAGCAAGGTGGCAATTTTTTTAAGCATCAATTTTTGACATGGAGTTGGGTGAATTCCCACTATCTTGTTTATTTCTTTCCTCACAATCTCTCATAGACAGTTCCAGTTGTATCTGAAACTGTTAGTACAGTGGAATGATCCGAGTGCCTAAAAATGGCAAGGAAATGTTGGACTTGTGTGTGGGCAAGCCCATTTGTGCAAGTGAATAAAGTTTGAGGGTTTCTCAAGCATAAATACAAGAAGTTGCCGCACAAGCCAAAATAGATAGAGAGAAAAGGACAGCCGCCACTTTGAGAGAGACGAAGAGACAGAAAGAGTGAGAGCTAGAGAGAGAAAATTCTTTGCAACTTTGAAACCTCAATTGGAAGGTGATTTGAAGTCCAATTGAGACCAAATTTTACACACGCGATCTTCTTGTCAAGTTCTACTCATCTACCGATTCAGATTTTAGATTTTCTCTTCGTTTGGTATCATCTTTCCAAACCCACTTCTTTGACAGTTGTAGTTTTTGGGGTTGATTTTGTAGCAATTTCGCTTGGTTGGTGGTGGTGATATTATTGTCATTCGAATATTTCGGGTAGACCTGTGTATTCCCATTATTGTGATAGTGGAGTTTTTGACTGGAATAGGTCCCGTGATTTTTTTCAATTTGGGTTTTTTACGTAAAAATCTTGGTGTCCCGTGCCTTTTATTTTTCTTACATTTTATTATCACTGCTGGTATTATTATTTGGTGATTTGGTTTATTCCTATTTTAACTGATACTTGAAAAAAAAAAAAGAATTTGTCCTGGGCTAATTCTGATATCGTGTGCTTGTACGGGTACCCCTTTCCCAACAAGTGGTATCAGAGCAGTCAGGTTGGGCTGCTTAGTTGTATTAGTTAAAAATGGATGATTCGGATAGTGGTTGCATGATAAAATTGAATGCTGCTAATTATTCGATTTGAAAGCCTAGAATGGAAGACTACCTGTATTGTAGAGATTTGTTTGAACCTGTTCTAGGGGATAAAGGTAGACCAAGTGATATGAGTGATGAAAAATGGGTTGTAATGCACAGGAAAACTATTGGTAATATTAGAAAATGGATTGGTCAAAGTATTTTTCAACATTTTGCTAATGACACCAGAGCTGATGTATTATGAAAAAAGTTTGAAAGTATGTATGAACGGAAGACCGGTTTGAACAAGACTAGTTGTCTAAAGCAGATTACTCTGATGAGATATAAAGATGGGGAAAATATGACTGAACACTTGAGTAATTTTCAGGGATTGATAAACCAGACAACTACGTTAAATTTGAATTTGGATGATGAAGTGCAGGCTTTATTATTATTCAGTTCACTACCGAATAGTTGGGAAACTATGGTGGTCTCCGTCAGCAATTCAGCTCCCAATGGTGTGTTGACTATGACTATTGCAAAAGAGGCCGTGATGAATGAAGAGTTCAGGAGGAAGGAAGAAGGAATTGTCTATGAGTCCCAGGCCCTAATGACAGAAAAGAAAGAAAGAAGAGGGAGAAGCAAAAGTAGAGAACCCCACAACAGGAATGACAAATCCAGAGATAGATCTGAGTGAAAAAAAAATATTGCATGCTATTATTGTAAGAAAAATGGGCATTATATGAAAGAATGCAAAATCCTAAAACGGAAACAAACTGAGAAAAAGGGTAAGGCGCAAGAAAAAGATGATGAAGAGACTACAACAGTTGTGGCAGCTCATGATGATATGTTTGTGTTCTGTGATGATGGTCAAGTGAATATCATCCATGATGATAGTGATTGAATAGTTGATTCGAGTGCATCCTACCATGTTACTCCTCACAGGCATTTCTTCTCAACCTATACCGAAGGAGATTTTGGATATATTAGGATGGAAAATGAGGTCTCATACAAAATTGTTGGCATGAGAGACATATATTTGGATACAGATACCAAGTACCAGCTAATATTAAGAAATACTCGACATGTCCTTGATATTCGCCTTAATTTTATCTCTATAGGAAAACTTGACGATGAGGGTTACCATAACTTGCAAGGTGGAGGCAAATGAAAACTCAGCAAAGGAAATTTCGTTGTTGCTAGAGGAAAGAAACAAAGTACCATTTACTTGATGCAAGCCAAGTTGGGGAAGGGAGAAATGGATGCAGTTCGTGATTCATCAATTGACCTTTGGCATAGGCGACTTGAACACATGGGTGAAAAAGGGATTCATACACTTGTTCGCAAGCAGCTCCTACCTGAAGTTAGAAGTAATGCACTTAAACCCTGTGTTGACTGTATTTATGGGAAACAACACAGAGTTGCATTTCAAAATTTTTCTTCATCTCAAAAATTGAATCCGTTAGAATTGGTGCACACTGATGTTTGCTATATGAAAGATAAGTCTCTTGGTGGTGCTGTTTATTTTGTAACTTTTATTGATAATTTTGCTAGAAAGGTTTGGTGTTTTGATTTGAAATCCAAAGATCAGGTTTTGGATGTGTTTAAAGACTTTCATAACAAAGTTGAAAAAGAAACTGGTAAACAATTAAAGTGTATACGTGCTGATAATGGTGGTGAGTACAAAAGACCATTTGAAATCTATTGCAAGTCCCGTGGGATCAGATTGGAGAAGACTGTGCCAAAAACTTCTCAAGAGAATGGAGTAGCAGAGAGACCAACTGATATAGGCAACCCTAGGGGAAGACCCTCCTAGAACCTCCCAACCTTGTAATTATCAGAGTTGGATCTTTTCTCCCAACAGAAATTGAACTCGATTGTTCTCATGAACTCAAGACCTCTGACACACAAAGGTAATCAGCAACCTTAAGCAAATAAGGATGGATGAAGCGACACCACGATTAGGGAACAAGCTAATCGATAAAGTCTGATTTGAATCCTAAGCCATAACTCAAGAATTCAAGAGTAAGTTCGATTAAGAACTTGAAGGAAAATTCCTCACGATTTCTGGTTGTAATAATCTGTCTTTTACTCTTACAAGAGGTGCCTTTTTATAGGCTAAAACTAGGGCAAAATCCGGCCCACATAAACCTGGAAGAGATTCGGTCCGCATAAAAGAGCTTAAAGAGCCAGCTCTTTAAGGCTTTCCGATAAGGCCCGATAAGTAATAAAATACTCAACACCTAACAACTACTAAACGGGACAGTCCTAACAACTACTAAACGGGACAGTTTTAAAACAACTACCAACTAAGCTAACAAGTATGAGATCATTCTTTCACTTTAAACGTACAAGTGAACAAAGTAACTTCATGGTCCATCAAATTTTCAAACTTAGCTTGCTCCTTGCTTGTATGGTGAATGATCAAGGCTCGTAAAGCTTCCTTCACCCTCTTGGATCTTGATCTTGTCATTGGACCGCCAATGTGGACCAAAGGATCCTTGACCCAAGGTTGAAGTTAATTATTGCACACCCGTATCCTCATCATTCCCTCTTTCCTCGAAAAGATTCGTCCTCGAATCTTCAAAGTCTCCTCTTGAAAGTGAGTTGTCCACAAATCGATGCTGCGCTTAAAGGACAGCAATGTTGGAAGTAGACGAATGACTACAAGCCATGTTGCATGTCGTTTGGTCAGCTTCGGGAAGCTCTCAAACAAGAACATGCGCCAAGGTAGGAAAGAACTTGTGTAAGGCATGTGAAAATCCCAAGTGGCAATGAAAAACTCTCTAATTAGTCTTTGGTCATGGATCTTCACATTGACACCTTGATTGTGCAAAGGTGTAGAATCCAGCACTAGTTGACATTGATTTGAATCATCTTGCATGGATAAATTGTGAGCATGTTGTTGCATGGATGAAGCACTAAACAACTCGTGGAGGACGGCTTTGGGATCTTGCGTGACACGCAATTTCTCTTCTTCCAACATATAAGGTAGCAAACAATTGAATTCCACTTCATGAGGGTTACTCGAACTAGCACAAGTTGAAGTTGACAAATTGAGCACTTGGCCACCAGCTTTTAGTTGTGTGACTAAGCATGAAAGATCACCACCTTTAGTTGGAATAAGCACGAAATCAGGTTGTAAGTCTTTAATCAAAACTGAAAAATTTTGGACAGCTTTACAACCTACAAAAACAAAATAACCTTCAACTTGAAACAAATTAGAAATTGGGTAAAGAAGTAATGGTACATCATCAACTAAATGGTAAGAAGGTATAGAACAAGTTTTAAATGTGAATATTCCCTTTGCCACTTCATTATTCCTTCCACCAATTGATTCAACTTGAGAAGGCATTGCTAGTCTTTTACACTTTTCTTCAAAATCTGGATAAGAAATACAAGTGTTAGGATGGAGATTATACTCAAAAGAAGGTAAAGATGATGAATGACCCATAGGTAGCAAATGAGAGTCAAATTTCGGAATTCTCCCTTCATGGTGGATTTGACGTGATTCCCCTTTGGTATGGACAGATTTGAATTGAAATTGTTCCATGAGATGATTCCAGATAGATTCAATTCCTAAAAGACAAACTCCATGGAAACTAGTGAATTGTACAAGTGACTTTGGAATGGAGCATGGCATGACTAACTTCACTTGACTTTGCTTAATCTGCACAAATGAAGAAACACTAAATAAAGCAAAGGTAAGTTCGTTAGAAAAACAATAAGCCCTCACATTTTTGCTCAAAATCGTCTCACTTTCTCTCTTTTCTTCCTTTTTACCACTCATCTCATCAGATTTTTCCATCTCTTTATCTAGCTTAACGCTCTCAATTGTTTTCTCATTATCAACCTCCTCAACAAATGGTTCAATAGGATGAGGTACTCCTTTGTTGGGAATAGGGTCAGCTACCTCCTTCTTAGAAAACTCACTTTGATAGCATCCATTTGACTCCATTTGTTTTTGGTGTAGAAGACGTTGATATGTCTCCCAAAATGACTCCGCATGAGGTGGTTCAACTCTAGGTTTAGTCCTAGAAAATGTTGAATGAACCTTCTTGTCATCTCTTGTATAAACCGGCTTTAAAGAGGTAGATTGCATGGAACCTCTCCTCTTGAGAGATTCGTTCTCTCGTTGGAGCCGATCGTACAAGTCCGTAGTATAATGGGAGGGTACAAATCGTTTTCTCATCACTTGCTTCATTTCAGTCCAAGTGTCAATCGGTTGTTCCCTATTTCTCCTCCTTGTGGCACATACTTGCTCCCACCAAATAAATGCATAATCTTGAAATTCAATAGCTGCAAGTTTCACCTTTTTCTCTTCAGAGTAGTTGTGGACTTCAAACACTTGCTCAACTTGTCTAACCCAATCCAAGTAAGATTCGGGATCATTTTTCCCATGAAAGGTAGGCATCTTGGTCTTGATGGAACCAAGATTGTCATCGGTTCTCCTAGGTCGGTCTCGACCTTCCCTCGCTTCCCTCTGGCTTTTTCTTGATCGAAAGGAGATGTTAGAATGATACCCCTCATCATCCGCATCATGATCAGCACTCTGAACACTCGAAACCCTATTGTGTGTATCTCCGGTACCTCGCATCGCAATGGCAGCCACCCTGTCGGATAGTTGTTGGAGAGTTTGGAGCACCAATTTGAGTGACACGTCGGTCTCAGACGGCTCGGCCATGTTCCCCTCTTGAGACATATTGTCAAACCTGCAAAATAAATGTATCCTAGTCTACCTTGCAAAACACTCGTGTATCACTCAAGAAAACACACTCACTCTCAATTTTCCTTCTCGAAGTTCTTAAAACAACTCAACTCTCAAAAATTCCAGAATTAATTACCCTATAAGCAAGTAACAAGACACAAAGCAGAATTTTACAAATCTTAGAAAACTCTACCCGAAGCTGGAACTTTTTTTTTTTTTGAGCTGTTGTTTTGCTGAGTTTCTGGTCAGTACGTTGGAAGGTAAATGGTGTTTCTGGAGTGCTCAAACAATCTATGAATCAGTCCTCAAATTTCAGTCAAATCGGATTGTAAAACTAGCTCAACCGATTTTAGAAACTCAAGAACTCCCAAGGCGGTTTGGGGCTAAGGTGTTTGGTTTGGTTTTGAAAACAGAATCTGGTGTGTTTGGGGCTGGTGAGGTCGTTTGGGGTCTTTGGAATTCAATCAAGATTGGAACTCAAGAGTTGCAAACCAATCAAGATTAGGAAACTAATCGGATTGCAAAACTAGCTCAACCGATTTTAGAAACTCAAGAACTCCCAAGGCGGTTTGGGGCTAAGGTGTTTGGTTTGGTTTTGAAAACAGAATCTGGTGTGTTTGGGGCTGGTGAGGTCGTTTGGGGTCTTTGGAATTCAATCAAGATTGGAACTCAAGAGTTGGAAACCAATCAAGATTAGGAAACTCAAGTTTTGGGAAATCAACCAAGATTTGGAGATTAACCAAGATTTGGGAACCCACCAAGAATTGGAAACTCACGATTTTTTTGGAAACTTGATTTCCTTTGTATGAGAGCCAATTCCTTCTCTTCTTCCTTTTTTTTTTCTTTTTTTTTCCGGCTCTTCAAGGAACACAAATTCAGATCACACCAACAAGTTCAAGAAAACGGATGAAAGGTTATGCCAATTCCAAGAAATCCCTAGTTCTTGGTTTATTGTTCAAGAATTTTCAAAATAAGACTTGGTGGTCCAAGAACTTCAAGAATTTGTTCAAGAAGCTCAAGAACTTCCCCAAATTGCGTTGTGGTATTTAGGGTTTGCAAGAACAACAACCAATTCTCAAGAAATAGGCAAAACAGAATTTCAGCAATACTCAAAAGAAAATTCCAGCAATACTCTAGCAACTTGAATACTAAAACAAGATAAGATACGTGACTCTTTTTTTTTTCTTTTTTTGTCTTTAAACCCTAACAACCCAAACACAAATATAACAAACCCAAGAACTTGGACAGAAAACACAAAAAGACAACACCCAAACAGTTTTTTTTTTGACTCGGATGAACAGTAACGTGAACAGTACGCTACAGTATGATGAACAGTATTTCGGAATAGTAACGATGAACAGTAATCGCTACAGTTTTTTTTTTTTGACAAAAAGACAACTAACAAGATATGAACAACTTCAATTAAAAGAGAATTAACCTGATGCTCTGATTACCAACTGATATAGGCAACCCTAGGGGAAGACCCTCCTAGAACCTCCCAACCTTGTAATTATCAGAGTTGGATCTTTTCTCCCAACAGAAATTGAACTCGATTGTTCTCATGAACTCAAGACCTCTGACACACAAAGGTAATCAGCAACCTTAAGCAAATAAGGATGGATGAAGCGACACCACGATTAGGGAACAAGCTAATCGATAAAGTCTGATTTGAATCCTAAGCCATAACTCAAGAATTCAAGAGTAAGTTCGATTAAGAACTTGAAGGAAAATTCCTCACGATTTCTGGTTGTAATAATCTGTCTTTTACTCTTACAAGAGGTGCCTTTTTATAGGCTAAAACTAGGGCAAAATCCGGCCCACATAAACCTGGAAGAGATTCGGTCCGCATAAAAGAGCTTAAAGAGCCAGCTCTTTAAGGCTTTCCGATAAGGCCCGATAAGTAATAAAATACTCAACACCTAACAACTACTAAACGGGACAGTCCTAACAACTACTAAACGGGACAGTTTAAAACAACTACCAACTAAGCTAACAAGTATGAGATCATTCTTTCACTTTAAACGTACAAGTGAACAAAGTAACTTCATGGTCCATCAAATTTTCAAACTTAGCTTGCTCCTTGCTTGTATGGTGAATGATCAAGGCTCGTAAAGCTTCCTTCACCCTCTTGGATCTTGATCTTGTCATTGGACCGCCAATGTGGACCAAAGGATCCTTGACCCAAGGTTGAAGTTAATTATTGCACACCCGTATCCTCATCAGGGTGAATAGATCCATCACTGAACGGGTCAGATGTATGCTTTCTAATGCTAAGTTGCCAAAATCCTTTTGGGGTGAGGCAATGAGGACTGCAGTCGATTTGATTAATCTTTCTCCATCAGTTCCTCTAAATGGTGACATCCTAGAGAGAGTATGGATAGGAAAAGATGTATCTTTTAAGCACTTAAGAGTTTTTGGTTGTCGGGCATTTGTTCATATTCTCAAAGATGAGAGGTCAAAATTTGATGTAAAATCAAAACAGTGTATTTTCTTGGGTTATGGACATGAAGATTTCGGTTATAGGTTGTATGACCCTATTGATAAGAAGGTGATCAGGAGCAGAGATATTGTCTTCTTTGAAGATCAAACCATTGAAGACATTGATAAAAGTGACAATCCAAAATCTTCAGATGACATTCCTGCTGGTTCAAATTCAGATCTAGATCCAATTCCAATACCTGTTGATTTTAATCAAGGGGGAGTTGAGACAGAGCAAAGAGAGGATATTGATGATGATAATAATCCTACTGCTGATGAACCTGAGCATAAGGCACAACCTACTCCACCGCCACCACAAGATGAGTTTAGGAGATCTACCAGAGAGAGGAGACCTTCGAGCAGATATAATCCTCATGAATATGTGTTATTGATAGATGGAGGAGAGCCAGAGTCCTACTATGAGACTCTAGAGCATGAGAATAAAGAAGATTGGTTACGAGCCATGCAAGAGGAGATGATGTCTCAGCATGAGAATCACACTTATGAGCTAGTGAAACTGCCTAAGGACAAGAGAGTTCTAAAGAATAAATGTGTCTACAGGTTGAAGACTCAGAAACATAGTTCACAACCAAAGCACAAAGCGAGATTGGTTGTGAAGGGATTTAGTCAAAAGAAGGGTATAGATTTTGAAGAAATCTTCTCTCTTGTGGTAAAAATGTCATCAATTCGAATTGTTCTTGGTATTGCAGTCAATTTGAATTTGGAGATCGAACAACTTGATGTAAAGACAGCCTTCCTGCATGGCGACTTAGAAGAGGAGATCTACATGGAGCAACTGGAGGGGTTCAAAGAAAGTGGTAAGAAAAATCTTGTATATTGTCTCAAGAAGAGTTTGTATGGGTTGAAACAAGTACCGAGACAGTGGTATAAGATGTTTGATTCCTTCATGACAGACCATGAGTACCATAGGACTACATCTGATCACTGTGTTTATGTGAAAAAATTTTCAGATGGTGATTTCATTATTCTCTTGCTATATGTTGATGACATGTTGATTGTTGGCTGTGATACTATAAAAATTGACAGATTGAAAAAGGAGTTAAGTAAATTCTTTGCAATGGAGGATTTGGGTCGGGCTAGACAGATATTGGGGATGAAAATCTCACGTGACAGGCAAAATGGAAAGCTCTGGTTGTCTCCAAAAAAATACATTGAGAAAGTACTCAACAGGTTTAACATGAGCAAAACTAAGGAAGTCTCAACTCCACTTGCAGGCTACTTTAAACTGAATATCAAGCATTGTCCTACAAGTGAGAAAGATAAAGAAGACATGAAGAAGATTCCTTATGCTTCGACTGTTGGTAGCTTGATGTATGCTATGGTTTCTGTGGCGGCCCCACTTCTCCCTAGGACGTACCCTAAGATTTGACGGGTCGCCTGCCCAACTCTCGCCGGGACTCAATCACTCATAAAACTAGAAAATAGAATCACGCCAAAAGAAAATTCTATCTGAACGATTACATCTTCAAAAGTTGCACAACCTAGTACATCAAGTCATGCATATCACGAGTACCAGAAAGTAAACCCTAGAAAGGCTGATAACTACAACTATCATGACAACTATATACATCTTACTTGTCAACTTATAACAAGTACAAGTTCAACTCGTCTATAATCAAAACACTAAACCCCTTCCCGAGCGATCCCCGCGCCGACCCCCTGTTAAGGAAAACAAATAGAATGGGGTAAACTATATACTTAGTGCGTAATCAGGGAAAAAAATGTAAACTCACATAATTAAACAAGTAAATCAGGATATTTCACATCAATGACAAAAAGTAACATCACAATGGTAGGATACGGGTGGCTCCAAAGCCAGTTCAATTCCCCGAGCTTGAACGCCTGTTGACACTCCGTCAACCAAAGTACTTATGGTCCGTAGACTCCACTTAAACTTCCCCATTCACCTTATCAACCCCCGCTGGCCAGTCAACAGCACACAGCAGCTCGAGCGAAAAAATAACTTAGCTTTCGTCAAAGCTTTAACAAGGAACTAAATCCCAAGTTTAGCATCGAACTATTTTCGACCAAGACCCAGCTGGCTCGAATAGTTCGTCTAACCCTTGGAACCGAGTTGGAACCAAGCTCTGAGATATCCGATCTCTCAATAGATGGTATCTCTCAACAAAGTACACAACAAAGTACTTACCCCAAACAGCACACAGCAAATGAAATTTAATTCAAGTCATGTAATCACCCCCATCAGCACACAGCAAGAGGGTGATACCCAAGTCATGTAATCACCCTCCTCAGCACACAGCAAGAGGGTGATACTCAACATAAGACATGTATTCTCACATAGAAAATCAAAACAAAGGATGGGCTTAGGTCGAGTGCGATAAAGTACACCCTCGCCTAAGTACCCATTTAACATATACAAGGTACTTCAACAATTTCACATCAATAAACAACCCAATTATTCACTTGATAAAACTTGGCACGAAAAATGATACAATTCACTGAGCTTGACCGTCACCGTCAAAAGCCTCACAATCTGTATTGACAGATTATATAAACACATAAATGAAACGGCCATACAATAACAGTTTATAACTTAAACGATCGAATATGGTCGAAAACGATCAAAAATAATAAAAAACAGTCAAAATGACGTTAAGGCCAAAAAAATGTCGAAATTGGCCGAAACGGCCGGAATGGTAATAAAATACCAAAAGTAGACCTAAACGGTCCAAAACGGCAAAAACGGTTGAGAAATGCACGTGCGCGTCCGTGAAAATGAAAATGGTACAAAACGGATTACACGATTTGTCCATAACTGGAGTTGTGGTTATCGGATCAAAATATACTAGATGGTGTCTCGAACCTTAGACAAAAGGTTATAACTTCCATGAAGATACCTCGACCCATTTTTCAGTGCATCCAAGTTAAATTTGCAAAATACAGAATTAGAACTCCAAAGGCTAGTTTATCTTTCTCGTGAAAATTTGGCGGCATGCCCCCTTGTATTTATCCATTTTCTAGCCATTTATGGCTTCAATATTTTCCTCAAACAAACTCAAAGTTACATACAAAATAATCTCATTTCAATAGCCGTTCAATAGGCTCAAGGTCATACAGGTACAAAATCAAGCTAACGACATGTGCGGAAATGAAGTTTAGCAAAAGACAGATTTGACGTTATTTTGCGTAATGGACACAACTGAAGCTACGCTTATCGGATTGGGGTGAAATTTATACTGTTTCGAAGCTAAGACAAAGGCCTACAACTTTTATGAAGAACACTCAGTCCAGTTTGTAGTGTATCTAGGTCAAAATTTCCATTTATAGAACCAGATTCTCACATTCGGGCTTGTTAACCGCCTTATGCATAAATGACAATAACTCAGGCTACCGAAGTCAAAACGAGGTGATTCTAGGGGCGTTGGAAAGATAAGGAAAGATGCTAAAACTTTCATGTTTTTTATAAAAGCTATTTCAGTACGTATCAAGGTGAACAAACGCCACCAACTTAGTGTACTAGCAAAACTGTTCACTGATTTTACTCCTAGGGCAGTCAGGATATTTTCATCTTTTCACAGGATACATTGCTCCTATTGAGCTGAAATTTTGTAGATAACCATAAAATGTCATTATATACAACTTTAATGTTTTGTGCCAAGCCTGATTCGGCCTCTAACATGATGAAATAAAATCAGGCAGAACTGAAGCTAAATTTTCCAGAAATTTGGAATTTTTGTTATTTCAAGCTATAATTCATATTTTCACCTTGAAACTACCACTACTATCACCTTTACAAGATCATATACCACATATATGCATCATACCACACCTAACCCACAAGAAACCCTAACTCAAAAGTCATCCATCTAACCATCAAAATCACTTGAAACAAGCATCACAAGCACAATACCAACATTAATACCCAACTTAATCATGATTAATGGAGAAAGAATGGTTGATCAGCCATTATACCTCAAGACACAAGCTTGCTAGGATGATCCTTCACCTCTCCTTAAAATTCTTAGTTCCTTAAGCTTCCCAATCTTCCAACTAGTGATTAATCGGTTTAGTTTTTCTTGGTTGCACTCAAAAGGTTGGATTCAAGGTAGAAGATTGAACTCTCTTCACTCTTTTGCTTCGTCTTGCTCTTAGCCAAAAACAGAAAAAAAATGAAGGAAAATGAACTCAAATGGAAGATAAGAAGGTGAGACTTGGCTTGGTCAAGAAACCATAGGTGGTTGACACTTGTCACCACCAAAGCCTTCCAAGTTTTTGCTTTCTTTTCCTTACATTTTGGGCCACAATTTTCGGCCACATGGCTGAGGATGAGGGGGGGATATTTTGCAAAAATATCAAGGGTATGTGGTGGTAAGGAAGTGGTGGTCAAGTGGTGTGTTCAATCAGTAGTGATCGATACCCGTCGGTTTGAGCCGGTTTTTCTTAAACCGTGTATACTAGGATTTTTACCTTCTAATCACTAACTTATTATTATCACTTCTAATCATATAATATTTCCTCATCTAAAAGTTACTCTTACCTACCAAATTTGATCCTCACTCTGTACCGAATAGTCACACTACGGAAAAACGTGAAAATCCTAATTCGCTCTAACTTGAAAACGGACAATGAAAACCCTTACTTCTATATTCATTTACACTTATTGTGGTGTGATTGGGTAGTAGGGCTATTATAAAATCATAAATTCCAAATAAAAGGGGATTTTTAAGAAAAACGTGAGGGGTTTTACAATTCCATAAATTGAATTCAGGGTTTTGGTTAAAATATGAGAAATTTGAAAAATGGTCAGTCACAATTGAAACTAGGATTTTGATTAGACGTTTAGGGTTTCTACTCTTTTAAAATAAAACAAGGTTTTAAATCAAACCCAAAGAAATAACTTTAGTTTCTTCTTTAAGACAAAATAATGTTTTAAAATAAAAATAAACTAAAGAAACCGTAATATCCTCTTTGAGACAAAACAAAAGATGATCCTAAAAGTTGGGGTATCACAGTTTGCACTAGGCCAGTTATTGCTCATGCAGTTGGAGTAGTCAGTCGGTATCTCTCAAATCCTGGTAAGGAGCATTGGAATGCTGTCAAATAGATTCTCAGGTATGTCAAGGAAACTTCTAGACTGTGTCTATGTTTCGACAATGATAAAACTATGCTAGATAGGTACACTGATGCAGATATGGCAGGTGATTTTGACAATAGGAAGTCCACATCTGGGTACTTGATGATCTTTGCAGGGGGAGTAGTGTCATGGCAAAGTAAGTTCAGAAGTGTATCGCCCTTTCTAGTACGGAGGCGGAGTACATCGCAACCACTAAAGCATGCAAGGAGACTCTTTGGTTGCAGAAATTCCTTCAAGAGTTGGGTATGAAACAAGAGAAGTATAGTCTTTACTGTGACAGTTATAGCGCTATTCATTTGTATAAGAACTCTACATTCCACTCCGATCCAAACATATTGATGTGAGGTATCATTGGATTCGGGAAGTACTGGATTCCAAGTTATTGACACTTGAGAAGGTGCATACAGATGATAATGGTGCTGACATGTTTACCAAGGCATTATCTAAGGAGAAACTCTTGTTTTGCAGACAAGAAGCAGGTCTGGTAGAACCCCCCAAATGAACTGGAGGGGGAGATTGTTAGACTTGTGTGTGGGCCAGCCCATTTGTGCAAGTGAATAAAGCTTGAGGGTTTCTCAAGCATAAATACAAGAAGTTGCCGCACAAGCCAAAATAGAGAGAGAGAAAAGGACAGTCACCACTTTGAGAGAGACGAAGAGAGAGAAAGAGTGAGAGCTAGAGAGAGAAAATTCTTTGCAACTTTGAAACCTCAGTTGGAAGGTGATTTGAAGTCCGATTGAGACCAAATTTTACAAACGCGATCCTCTCGTCAAGCTCTACTCATCTACCAATTCAGATTTCAGATTTTCTCTTTGTTTGGTAACACCGTTCCAAACCCACTTCTTTGACAGTTGTAATTTTTGGGGGTGATTTTGTAGCACTTTCGCTTGGTTGGTGGTGGTGATATTATTGTCATCCAAATGTTTCGGATAGACCTGTGTATTCCCATTATTGTGATAGTGGAGTTTTTGACTGGACTAAGTCCCGTGATTTTTTCCAATTTGGGTTTTTCACGTAAAAATCTTGGTGTTCTGTGCCTTTTATTTTTCTTGCATTTTGTTATCACTGCTGGTATTATTACTTGATGATTTGATTTATTCTTATTTTAACTGGTATTTGGGGAAAGAGAAACTTGTCCTGAGCTAACTCTGATATCGTGTGCCTGTACCGGTACTCCTTTCCCAACAGGAAAGAGCGTGACGGTAAAACAAAAAAAAAAAAGTCACTACTGCTCTTACACTTGTGCTTTGTAGTAAGTATTGTTTCGGAGCTCCCCTTTCGCGCCTTCTTCACTTCGGCCTTTTCCCTTACCCCTTTTTACTACTGTGCCTGGTCTGTCTAAAGTTTATACTATTAGATTTTGATTGAACGATTTCCTTCCTTGGATTAGATTGTACTGTGAGTTGTTTCCAATCGACAAAGTTGTGTTGGGTAGCTAGTCAGAACTCAGAACAGTGAGCTTTTCAATAAAGCCCTTAGAGTCGCCTGGCCTTGCAATCTTTTTTTATTTTGCTTGTGTTTGGGTAGCTAATGTGACGTGCACTGCCTGTGTTGTGTCGTGGGTAGCCACACCTAAGGTTTCTCTTTTGATTTTGTTGACAACATCAAAGACTAAGCTTTAATACGAACTTCATTACAAAATATATTTTTCAAAATATGTGCTGGAGTTTTTATCAAAGTAAGTGGTAATTTATAAAGAAACGGTGTAGGTTGCAACTTGCACCCCAAAGAGTATTATCGTTTGTATACATGTTGTGCAGTTCTGATTGTTTAGGAGTCTTGATAAGTAACCAAATTGTCACATTTGTTTAGGTCAGATGCTCAACTTTTGTTGTCACATCAATTCTTGTTAGAGAAACATGCTCGAATTTGACAATAGAAAAATGTTTCATTGTTGCACGCTTAAATTACTGCTTATATTTGGCAAATGTGTGGGAAGATATGATTTTTATTAGTTGATTTAGGGTGTGCTTGATAAAATTGAAATCTAATATCTAAAATCTAACATTTGAATCCATTAAGTTATGAATTGCAAAATACTAAATCTGATACATTTGAGTATATATGATATTTAGTGATAAGTGAATAGTTTATCACTTAATTTTGGGAGTAAGTTTTGCCTAAAAAATTCAGTGCCACTTAATATTTGATTTTTTGTTATTAAACGTATCTAAACATGTTAAAATCTGAATCTATTAAGGTTAGGTAATGAATTAGGTTGTCAAATAGGGCCTTAATTATTTGTGGTTATCTTGCTACTGATTTCTCTATGCCATCAGTCTTTTTTTTTTTTTTTCTCTTTTTAAAAATTTTTTCCTAGCAAGATAATGGAGGATATAAGAAGCGGGGAGAGAAGGATTTAAGTGGGACAAAATCCTCAATCACATATTATAGTCGCTATGCAGTCACACAATTTGATACATTGTAGTCATTTAAAACACCTCACGAGAGCTATGTTTTTTTTTTTTTGAAATATGTTTTTTGTTTTCTCTTCTCTATCCTCTACCCAAGTCCAAAATAACTCCTTCCATCATCTTCTTTAGCTCATCAGTCACCACCGCTACCATCACCACCATTTAGGGTTAATTTTGCAGAAAAGTTTTTAACATCAATTTCAATAGAAGTCCAGCAATATTTAGGGTTAATTTTCAAAATTTTTCTGCACCCAAACTCTAATTTAATCAGTAATTTAAGCATTAAACCCTATAAGTGCCTTTTAATTTAGATTCTATGGCTTCGTGACGAAATCATATTTTTTTTAAAAAGGTGAAGGTATAAAGTCAAACCCCTTAACTAAATTTTATGATCCTAGTTTTAATTTCTTCTTCTACGGGTGGGGTTTGACTACAGCAGAATAATAGGATTATGGTCTTTAAAGCTTACTACCAAAGATTTGTGTTAATTACAGGTTGTTGGTGGGATTCGAGGAGGGACTTGCCATGGCAGTTGGATTGAGCCAGAGGGGCAGATTGGTGAAAATTGGTAAAGGCAAAATGAGATGAAGTGAAATGCTTTTTTTCTTTTTTCTTTTTTTGGGTAAGGGGAGAAATAAAACGCATGTGACATAAATATACATGTCAATTGACCGAAGTTAGGCGACCGGGGGTTTGAGTTAAAGATTTAGAAGTGAGGTAAAGAAAAACATTTAGGTTTCATGTTGGAAAATGCTTCAGCAATAAGTATGATTGGTGCAGTTAGGATGACTTAGGGTGGGAAATTGTGCAACTTACATTTGACGATATTTGCCTTTTTTTTCTTTCTTTTTGTAATCTTATCTTGTAGAAAACTTGAATTTGTTTCTTTATTTTAGGTTAGATTAGTAATCTCGAAGCACTTTTTACAAATTATATTTTGAAACCAAATCAAAGACATGAAACATTGTGTTTTCTTTCTTTCTCTCTCTCTTTTTATACAAATGTAGGATTTAAAATTCCTCTCGAATCTTTATCTCTTGTTTCAAAATGCAACAAAATTTTCCTTTTTCTTTCTTGTTTTTAAACTGAATTTATGTGCTACTAGGTAGAAAAAGTTCTGTTTTGATCAAGTAGTGTTTTACGAGTATTAGAAATTCTGCCAGTAGTTTATTCTTGTCTTGTAGAATATTTTATTTTGTTTCTTCATTGAAATAGAGATTAGTAAACTTGAAACACTTTTTCATAATTATGTTTAGAAACCAAATAAAAGACATCAAAATTTGTATTTTCTTTCTTTCTCTTTTGCATCCAAATTTAGGATTTAA
This sequence comes from Coffea eugenioides, assembly GCF_003713205.1. Taxonomy (NCBI): domain Eukaryota; kingdom Viridiplantae; phylum Streptophyta; class Magnoliopsida; order Gentianales; family Rubiaceae; genus Coffea; species Coffea eugenioides. The sequence continues at coordinate 26,468,053 of NC_040039.1, forward strand.
GAATCCTCTTGAACTTTTATATAATTTTAACAATGCCACAACTTTTTCTCTATTTCTTGCTTTTTAACTGAATTTATGTACTGCTACACAAAAAAACTTCTCTTTGATCAGGTAATATTTTACCAGCATTGGCTTTCAATTGCTAATGTTAAGACTAACGAGTCAGTGTACCATCTCCACTAATGCCTCTTGCAAGAATGAGCAGGGACATCTTGTGAAAGAATGGAGAGACAAACCATAAGAAATCATGTCCAACTTGCAGAACATAAACTTCAAGATACACGAGACATGCACGCCTGTATACTCAAAAGTACAAAAGAAAGGAAATTCAAACCAAAACAAATTGTCTGCAGCATCCTTCCACAATCTACAATTGGCATGCACTTTCAAACGAAAAATTAGACAGGCTTAAAGTTATCAAAAATGAATCAAAAAATGAGAAACTAAAGCAAATTTGAGTTGAGTAATCTCATGAAATCAGAAGAGAGAAAAAAATTAAAAGAGTATATGTTAAAGTGGTGTTGTCCCACATCGCCTTTGTATAAGGGAACCTTTCCTTTAGTTGCCTATAAATATAGTGAGTCTGTGATGGGATTAAGTGCACCAAACCAAGAGAGCATTAGTGGGCTATTTGGGCATTTGAGTTATTAAGTCTTTTGTTTAGTTAAATATTTTGGCCTCGCTTGTGTTTTAAGTATTAGGTATTTTTTGGTCTAGAAACACTTTCCTAAGGTATTTTTGTACTCTCTTCTTTATAGTAAAATATTGCTCCTCCTCCGCCCGTGGACGTAGGTCAATTTGACCGAACCACGTAAATTCATGTGTTCCTATTTTATTTATTTTTCTTTGTTATTTGTCTTTTGAGAGTTGCCAAAATCCTTTCGTCAATTTCCTGGGGCTAGACCTAATAAACTGGTATTAGAGTATCTTCGGAGGCTTTGGATTTTGTGGCAACAATGACAATAACAAAGACTGTCGTCGAGAAATTCAACAGGAATGTCAACTTCGAGATGTGGCACCTCAAGATGGAGGCCATTTTGGTTCAAGACAGAGTTGATCTAGCAATACAAGGAATTGAGAAAAAGTCATAGAGTTTGACAGATGCAAATTTTGCTGAGATGGATAAGAAAGTAAGATCCAGTATTATCTTAAATCTCTCTGACGAGATTTTGCGGAAGGTAGCCACTGAGACTTCAGCAAAGGCCATGTGGGACAAGTTTAGGACCTTGTATATGAAGAAGACAGTCACTACAAGAATTTTGGTCATCAGTGATAACTACTTTTCGTCACAAATAATCAAAAAGTCGTCACTGATGACCATTATTGACAACATTTCAGTTGTCGCAAGGTCGTCACTGAATCTCCGTCGGTAAAAGTATACAGTGACGACTTTAAAGTCGTCAATAAATAGAACCTTTTTTATGACAATCTATGTCGTCAGTAAAAGATGAAAGTATACAGTGACGACCTTAGAGTCGTCAGTGAATGAAACTTTTTATGACAACATATGTCATCAGTAAAAGCTATAAATCTAGTGACAACACCTTCTCTTGTCAGTGATGCAAGTGATGCATGAAGGGACGATAGTGAGGGCATAGGGGAATTAGTGACAACTTTGTTGTCAATAAACCCCTGATCAACTGTGGCAACAATCCCTTATCAATAGACAGTTTTGATTGAGTGACAATAACAATTGTCAATAAAGACATCCTGCCTAGAAAAATACTACTCATTTACAACACCTTACACATGACTTTCCTACTACAATAATATCTAAAAAATGAAAATATCAGCAATGTTTAATAAATAACAAATGTAGGCACCCGTTACAATAGAATATGCCAAAATAATATATTAAATATTCAAATGTCATAAATAAGTGCAACATCATAGTACAAATAGTTTCATAAGTTTGAGTAGAACAAATACTACTCATATAAGTCAAGGCTGCACTAAAAAACATATTCCAAGTCCCAAAACATTTCCTGCGCTTCTGAAACATTTTCTAAACTTAAGACAGCACTATAACCACAGTTTTTGAGCCGACATGGAAGCCGTACTGCTAATCTTCTTCGAAACCTCCAAAATGAGCAATATATCTGCAATAAAGGAGTAAAGTTATTAGTAAAGTTATCAGGTGACAAAAGCAAAACAGTTTCTAATTGCTAAATAAACAACAAAAGTAACAAGCATTCACTAATCTGATACCACCGTAATGAATGCAGCAATTGCAGCAGAAATAGAGTGATAAGGGAGAGAGAAACTAGACTTGAGGAAGAAGAAAGAGAGATATTATTCAAAATGATTTTTCCAAGTTGCCCAATCCAGATTTCTGCATTCTTATACAGCTCAAGAATAACAAAATAACTACTTGATTGTTGACTCAGCACAACAGTCTAACTAACAAGGAAGATTCCCTTTAACTACTTGAAGGAAATACATTTCGCATGTACTATACTGGTATTCTTCAAGTGAAATACTATACTAGAAATACATTAATTCTTCAAGTTGAAACTGACAATCCACTGCAGAGAGACCAAACAGTACTATACTGGTATTAAAGGCTAGACGGACACAAATTAATGGAAGGGGAGAAGATGGAGAAGGGGAGTATATGTGTAACAGGTGAGCAAGGAGGACTAGGTAGGTAGGTGGCAGTTCTTCTCATGGCTGGTAAGACATAACAAAACTGTTTACCCCAATGAAGAAAAAGCAATCTTTAGAACTGAAGTCTGTAGAGCTGAATCGGATTCCACCCTGCATGGCATCTGGAGGATTGTAAATGGATTGATGGTCTGTGGAAAAAAAAAATTAGTGCACAGGAGTGTGTGTAGGAGGGAAGAGTTGGTGGATTGGATTGATGATCCGAATTTGATTGCTGAAGACATCGGTGGGGTAGAAAAATCTTGTTTCTGCAAATTTTGCCTGGATGTCAAGAAATGATATGTTTTTGCTGCAATGGATGGAAACAGGGAAAAACTGGGAACTGTGATAATTGCAGGCCTTATCTACTACACAAGATGCCTTGGTTGACTACCAAAGAACGAGGAGTGTTAACGGTTGTAAAGAGGAGGTCTGTCACAAATGAAGACCAATTTTGGCATCAGCAATGTTTCTTTAATCTGTCAAAATACTGTCAAAGATGAATAAATCTTCTGTTTTGTTCGTCCATCACTACTATACTACCACTCTGCTATACAAGAGGAATATTCCTTTTAGAATAGTCACGTAATCAAATCAGTAATCTTACAATACAAGTCAGCGATTGATAAAATGTTCACGTAATCAAATGCAGTATTCTCCCAACCCAACACAAGTCGGAGATTGATTAAATTGTTCACTTAACACTTGGGACTGTATATCTTGTTCCGTCAAAAGTTTTTAGCTAACTCATTGGCCATGAAAAGTTTTTAGCTAACTCATTGGCCAAATGACAATAATAATCTTTTCTATTCTTTAGCCCTTCTGTGCTCCTCAAATTAATATCATGAAACAGAAACACTATTGAAGCTTTTTTTTTTGTGTAATGTTATTGTTTCATGATAACAAAGCTATGATAAAGCCACAAATGTACTCCCAGGATCAAAACACCATCTGATTAGAACCTTGTGTTGACAGAAGTAATTCTTAAATGTCCCTCCTCAGTCTTGATATTACAAGTTAATATTGTCACCTACCAATAACTAATTTGCAATAACTTATGTTAACTTTAAACCATAGCAGCCATTATATCTATTTAGACAAGTATATATAGTTGAAAATTGCTTACCAATCAGTTCGTTCAGATGTGCCTTCATCGTCTTACTTGTTGGCTTGCAGCTGTGCTTTCAAAGATTTAAGGAGATCTTGCATTTCACTTTGTTGGTTCTGCATTTCACTTTGCCGGTTCACAAGCTTCTCCATAAGTTGTTGTTGAGATTGGACTGTTATTTCCAACTCAGCTGAGCGCTTCTCCGCTTGTTCTGCTCTTTTCTTGAAATCATCTATCTCTGCAAGCTTTTGGGCAATTATTCCAGCTTTGGAGGGACCACGGCCATGTACGTATCCGGTTACACGTCCAGTTACTTCAATGGAAATGTCTTCTTCAGTCCTATTTGCACCACTAGATTCAGATTCCAACTTTTTCTCCTTCATCATGCTCTGTCACAAAGGTAAATTCTGAAGTTAGACTTTCATAAGAGTTGTACAACAATATTAGAGTACCAATTCCATTTTTCTTACTAAGTTCATAGCAGATGTTTCGTCAACCATTGCATTCTTCTTCTTGCTGTAATGGGTGATGTCATAAAGTTCTATTGGTCCAACTTCCCTCCCTTCTTGTGCTTCCTGTTACAATAAGAAGTTAAATAACCTGCCTAAACAATCCAAAAGACATGTCTTCAAGATAATCAAATACCCGGTCAGCTTTATGACGAAGAAAGGATTTTGTTCCAGCTGTATGAGCAGTTTTTTGCTTTGATCTATTGATCTTGTTCCTCTCACTTATCTTCTGCACTTATCAAGTTCAGCCGTGATCAAAATTTAACACACAAAAAACATGAGAAAGAACAATAGTAAATGATCAAAAGTCGGCCTCTATACCATAAAATTTAGACTACAGAAATAGTCACAAAGGTAAATCCAATCAGATTCTTCAACATATTGTGGACGATTTGCAAGTGCTTCCTCTTTTGTACTAAATTTCTTGAAAATCTTGTGAAAATTGTATCGTCGGCTTCTGTACTGTGTATTTAACTGCTTAAGAAGTGCTGGCTTAACATGTTCTCCTTCATCATAAGCAAAACTATTCTGAAATATGAGTGAAAAATTATTGTAAATGTCAGAAAAAGTGCATAAATGACCTGTTGCAGAACTAGTTGTTACCAAGTCAAGAAGAAAAACAAGCCTTCAAAACAATTTCACTTACATTAACAAGTTTTAGCATTCCTTCTCTATCAGATTGTTGGAGTTTGGACCATTTTTCTGCTTTCCATTTGCCATATTTACGAATGACACAACTTGCCTCTGAGATGTACTGTTGTGCCCCTTCTCCAATTACTCTTCCACTAACTTCAGAGACCTGGACTTTTACCTTTTTGCCGGCCTTCTTTTCCTTGGACAGTGCAATATTGCGAGTATATCCTCTTTTCCTAGTTACATTGATACCACCTATCCAAAACATAGTACACAGTTATGAATGTGAGTAGAAAAATCTGAAATGAAATTAGCTGTGTAATATAAATTACAAGTAAATCTCATATACCGGTATCATTCTGTTGAACATCATCGCTCTCATTATTCCGGTCACTTCCACAACCAATGGACTGGTTAGATCCGACTTGTACTGAAGTAGGAGTAGTATTTTGCTGCTCAATAGATGTAGGAGTTGTCAACTCATGTCTTGATGATCCTGTAGCAGTTTTGCGACCATTTGAGGTAGTAGGATCCTAAAATCCAGCCAACTACACATTAGAAATGTATTTTTCAAATATTGCCAACTACCAAAAGTAAGAACTAACCTCAGTCTCATCAAATAGGCGAATTTGAACTGACTTTCTAGATAGGCTGAATTCAGCACCATTATTGGCATTGCTAGCCAGACTACCTTTTGGGCCACCAACTTGCTATAGTGAAGTAAGAAATACACAGCAGGTTTAGATGCTTAATTGTTTAAAACCAATGGTATAAAGAAGTGAAGGTACAAGTACATAGCAAGGTCAATTTTCATCACCTGTTCACCTATTTTTTCTCTAGCTTCTGCTGCATTAGGTATTTCAGCACCTCGAGTTGGTCGCATAGGACATTTTCCTTTCTTCCCTGGCCCAGCCATGTAACTACATGATAAAAAGATATCAATCAGCCATGCATTTAGACTAAATATGTCTAAAATGCCAGGACATTTTACAATTACCAGCATGCTCACCCGAAGGAGGAACTTAATTAATATGCCTTGTATTTTACAATAGATATTGCAAATTAGAAGATAAGAGTGACTAAAAATAATTCAAGATAAGAAATACACTTGATTTGAACCAAATGTTACATTGTAACTATAAATAGAAACTGAAAATGTTATTTACAACATCGTTTAGTCAGACTCATAGTCATCACTTTCTACAAATTTTTCACTTTCATCTTCACTCGAGCTCAATTGCTGAATCTCATCATCATCAACAAAAAAATCATCCATTTTCCTGGCATGTTTAGCTGAAGAATCAGAATTTAGGATGCCAGTTTCTACAGCTTCATCAGCTAGCATATCACCTCTTTTCAAGTTAGACAAATCGACATTCTCTTGAACCCCAATTAGGTCTTCAAGATAATCTTCTTGGTAAACTTGTTCTTCTTCACATGATTTATCCTCATCCTTTTCAAGAACAGCATATGATGAACGTGGACAGACTGACTCGACAACATGCCAATCACCTCCAAGCCTCATATCCTTTACGTAAAAGACCTGTTCGGCTTGGGAAGCGAATACAAATGGCTGGTCTATATACCATTTTTTTGACAAATTGACGCTGCTTAGATTACTCTGTTTGTCTATTTTAAGACATGAGCTATTTTTCAAGTCCCACCAATCACACTTGAACAGAACTACTCGGCTTTGACTGAAGGAGTATTCAACCTCTAAGATATCTGTAATAGCACCATAGAAGTTTATTTCTACATCAGCATGCTCACCCTTCACCATAATGCCACTATTCTGGGTTTTTCTGTCTACCTCACGTGTTTTGGTATGAAATCTAAACCCATTGACATTACAACCAGGATATTTGATCACTCTAAAATCCAGTCCTTTGGCCAAAGACAACAATTCATCACAGCATCTGCCTTGTGTATGCATGTAAGTGACCTATATGACCCAAATAAGAAATTAGAATGACTGAACAAATTAACAACTATATAAATACCACAAGTTTTCTAGTAGTTTGTTCCATACTTACACGATCTTCAAACCACTTTGGAAACTCTAAATCGTGCATCTGCTCTACATTCGACACATTTTGCTGCTGAAGCAATTCTTTGTGCATCCTATACAATAGTATTATTAGTTATCTATGTGCTACGGTTAGTGCTAAAATTGACTAAACATATAACACTTCTCATATACATAAGGTAATAAATTTATTACCTTATGTAATCATCAATTTCTTCACAATTTTTCAAGATGAATAAATGTATTTTCATCAACTCTGATTCACTTAAGCAACAAAATGTTGCTGCCCCAAAAGGCCGAGCCATTCCAGAAAAAATAGACAACTTTCCAGTAGCCTCAAAGCGTTCGATGTTTCTTTCTGGTTCATTAAATATTGTAGGAACATTGTGCAAGTACCTGGAAATGAATGTTAGACATTCATCATCCAAGTAACGCTCAACAATGCATACTTCCGGTCGAGCTCTGTTGTGCACATAACCTTTGTATTGACCCATTTTTCTGTGTCACAAAAATGCAGCCATAAGATGTCACAGCAGTACGACCCTATGAAGCAAAAGAAGATTCAGTCTTAAAATAGCCTTTACACTACCTCTCAAATGGGAACATCCACCGGTATTGTGCTGGGCCAGCAAGTTTTGCTTCAGCAGGTAAATGGACCATTAAATGGACCATTACATCGAAGAAATTTGGAGGGAAAATTTTTTCAAGTTTGCAGAGTATTACAACAATGTTTTTCTCCTGTGCATCTAACTCATCTACATAAAGAGTCCTGGAACAAATTTTCCTAAAAAAATTGCTTAGTTCTACCAAAGTTTGGGAAACATCCTTTGGCAGCATGCCTCTAATTGCTAATGGAAGTAGACGTTGCAAGAATACATGATAATCATGACTCTTCATCCCTGAAATTTGGCACTCTTTTGGCTTAACACAATGAGATATGTTTGAGGCAAATCCATCGGGGAACTTGAGTGAGCTCAAAAACTGGCATAGTTTTTGTTTTTCGCTGCGTGAAAGAGTGTAGCATGCAGCGGGCATCACCTTTGAATCCCCTTGAGTTTGAAGATGCAATTCTTCCCTCAATCTCATTTCCTTCAAATCCTCTCTAGCTTGCCAAGTGTCCCTATTTTTGTGTCCCGTACCCATCACTGTAGCCAACAAAATTTCACACACATTCTTCACGATATGCATAATGTCCAAGTTGTGTCTAATTTTGTTAGTACTCCAATATGGCAGCTCAAAAAAAATGCTTTTCTTCAACCAATTTGACTGATTTTGCATGCGTTTTCTTTTCTTCTCTTTAAGCAATTCAGGTGCCTTACCAAACACCATTTGATCAAACTCTTGAAGTTGTTCAAAGATTTCTTCACCGGATAAAGTTCTAACAGGCTGTCTAAGATCACTCTTGCCATTAAATGACTTTCTTTCTCTGCGCCATTTATGGTCCGCTGGCAAAAATCGCCGGTGCCCCATATAGCAACATTTTAATCCATTTCTCAGATATACACTGGTTGTATCATCTAAACAAATAGGACAGGCCTTATAACCTTTCGTACTCCACCCTGACAAATAGGCATATGCTGGAAAATCACTTATAGTCCACAATAGAGCAGCCCGTAACATAAATTTTTCCCCCACGGCTGCATCATAAGTCTCAAAGCCAGTGTCAAAAAACTCTTTCAACTCATCAATTAGAGGCCTAAAAAATATATCCATATCATTTCCTATGCACTTAGGACCTGGAATAATCATTGATAACAGGAAAAAAGGGTCCTTTAAGCATTTCCAAGGTGGTAGATTGTAAGGAACAAGGATTACAAGCCATATACTATATGCATTATTCATGTTTCCATAGGGATTGAAACCATCAGTTGAAAGCCCCAACCTAACATTACGAGAATCTTCGGCAAAAGATGGGTGACTGTTATCAAACTCCTTCCAAGCTATTGAGTCAGCAGGGTGTGTCATTGTGTTTTCCTTGGGAACGCGTCTCTCTTTATGCCACCTCATATCTTGAGCTATCTCCTTGTTTATGAATAGTCTTTGCAACCTTGACTTTAAGGGGAAATAGCGAAGCACTTTTCTAGGAATTTTAGAACCCGGGGATTTATAACGAGGTGCTTTACATTTTTCATTTGGGCAGTGATCGAGGCTTTCATTTTCTTTCCAATAAAGTGCACAATCATTTTCACATGCATGTATTTTTTCACACTTGAGTCCTAGCTCACGAATTAAATTTTTTGCATCATAGTATGAGCTAGGAATTGATGCCATGGGGAAGACTTGAATGAGGAATTTCAGCAGCATATCGATGGATTTGCAAGTCCACCGATTCATAGTTTTCAAATGAAGGATATGGACAACAAAGGAAAGTTTTGAGTACTTATCACAACCCGGGTAGAGACTTTTTTCAGCTTCAGATAATAATCTAAGAAACTTACTTGCTTCCCCCTCTTGCTTATTTGGTATATCCCTATTATGTTCCCCCGAATTTCTCCAATTCTCGCCAAAGTTTGCAGTACCAACGTCATTTAACATTTCTTGAATATCATCTGACTCACTGTTTTCTTCATCTAAAACTATGTTATCATCTTCATCCTCATCAGAATCCTCAAACCTTTCACCATGATATACCCACCTAGTATAGCTCTCAACAATTCCCCTACACAAATGACTTTTCATGACCTCCATAGTTTGATCCTCAAAGTTGTTGCACCCTTTACATGGACAAGGGAGCTTATATGTGGGATCCTTGCCTAAATAAGCGAACTGAACGAATTCTTTCACTCCTGCCAAATATCTAGGATGCAAGTAATCTTTAATTGTCATCCAACTCCTATCCATGTTTTTTCAAAAGCACCGTTGATCCTAACACAAAAAAATATGCAACCATGATATTACAACAACACATATAATAAATATAGGAAATTAATCTTCCCATACAACAATAATAAAAATTAAACAAAATACAACACAGCTATTACTAAATTCAAACATGTCACAACTACACATTTGGTTCATAAATACAAAAAGGAAACTAACTGTCAAACATGTCACAAATACACCTGGACGTTCTTGTCAAAAAGGAAACAAACTTTTGGTTCATAAAGAAGACAACAAAACGAAAAGGACAGGGGAGAAATTTAATTATTAGATCTCAGTGGAGATTTCCTGGGACGGCACTGAGATCACAGTAACAAACAACCAGTTCAATCAATGGCTATCATTACCTGGAGCAGTATAAAAATTTTAAAAAGGGTATCCCTCTAAAGTTATTAGTTCTTAATTAAGTCTAGGTAGAATATTTTAAAAGGTGTTCTTATCTCATTCAACACTAGTTAAAATATTTTAATCACATGTTATTTATCATCTGAATATACATATTCGCAATTATTATTTTCTTTTATATTTATGCATTTTTCTGTTTAACTTTAATTTTCTAAAATTTAACACTTGAATTATTTCTTAATGAGTATCTAATGAATAAATAACCCTTACTTTAATTAGGCAAGTTCAGCTCCTTGTGAGATCTCAGTTGAGGTTTTTGGGGACAGCACTAAGATCACATTGACAAACTAGCGCAATCAGTGGCCATTGTTATCTAAGGCCCTGGAAAGACCAATTAGGGAAAAGGCACCATTAAAGTTTTTACCCCAGTCAAAAGTTTGATAGTAGTTTTGTCTAGTTCTTTTTTTCTTTTTCTTTTGTTCCCGCTTAATGTTTTCATGCTTATCTGTTCTTCTCTCGTGTTTGAGGTTGTCTACAATTTTACTTTTGGGTCCAAAATTTGCAGTCAAATGATTAGCAGTTTTGATTAATTTTCAGTGAGAGTTGTATTGTGCACCCTTTGAAATGTATGTAAGTACTAAATCTCGCCATACTAATGGTAAGATATCGAAAATTCATCTACTATCTTAACAGAATTTACATCTTACATAAGTAAACTTACCAGTTGTAACATGGTAACTTGGTGCCTTCACGACACCACAACATTTAGCAGTTATAAATGTTAAGAATTTTCCACAAAGCCACTTTATAAAATCTTCAATGAAGGTTATCTAATTTTCAAATTTGTTAAGTATAATACTATAATGTGAGCACAACAATATGACCACTTTGCTTTATTCCAAAAAAAAGTGATGATAATAAATGGATAGGAACAAAACCATCCGAAATGGGACTCAAATCAATATTCAACATTAATTGGTTCACATTTTCCACAAGTCAACATCCCATTTTTTTTAATCTGGATTTTCTTTGAAAGCAAATTGATACACAAATCCAAGATAAAAATAAGAAGAAAACGAGTGAAATAGTTCCTCAATAAGGACAGTCTTCATCCAGCATTTGCTGTGATTGAGTTATTATGGGTCCTAGACATAAGACATTTTTTCTTTCTTTTTCCTTTTCTTGGTGCGAGTATCCATAAATTGTTATTTACCATCTGGACAAGAAGGAAAGTCCAAAATACATTCAAAGCATCTCTATCAATTTTCTTCAGGCCCCATGCCATGGACAGAGCATGATAGCTATATATCAAGAACTTTTATTGTTTCAATATACTCTTGCGAATAGGAATTAAAATGCAAAACACAGCCACGTCTACAAGCTCAATTAGCATGATAGCTATATATCAATCTACTGTGTGCAATGCAAAACACAAACTCGTCTACAATCTCAATTAGCCACAACCTATGTAGCCACAATTGTTGAGGAATTCAAGGGATCAGGAAAGGGCTAAATCTGTGTAGCCACAGCCTGTATGTTAGGAGGCTGTTATGAACCCATACATACCCGAAATAAAATGTTGACAAAAAATTAACAAGGGTAAAACCCACAAGTAAGTAGAATCCAAAAGGAGGAGATGACTCCATCCATAAATCAAATGAAACCCAAAAAACTGGACTGAAATTTTTGGGAAAAAAAAATTAGGGCAAAACATTTTGGGGGAAAATTAGGGAGGAAAAAGAGAATCGGCATACCTTTTTTGGTAGAGAGTTGCTACTAAATGTGGTCTTCTATTTGATCATTTCCGAGCCAACATCAATTAGGAGATGGCGAGGAGACGGGCGAGGAGATGTTTCGGCAAGGAGATGGCGAGGAGCAGTGTGCTACGGTTGGTTCTAAGTGTTAGCTGTTGGCTTTAGGATACTGATAGTGTGTGTTTTGTTCGGTGATACTGGTAGTGTTGGCTTTAGGATACTGGTAGTGTTGGCTATTTCGTTCTAAGTGTTCTAAGTGTTTCCGCGCCTCTCCTCAAAATATTGACTTTGAATGAAATTTCAATTCCTTAGATTTCCCCCTTGTTCAGTACCAAAATTTCAATCAACGTTTTTTAGTTTCCAACATTTTAGTTGAATTAATACTTTACTAATATAATATTACTTGCTACTTTTAAATATTTTTGTAAAAATATTCATAATGGATGAGAAAATTATGTTGAAATATTACAAGCGGTAAATGCACCTTGGATCTGCTTCAAATAGTTAATTTTTATGACATCAAACAGTTGATCCGATATTAATATTACAAGTGAATTTTTAGCTTCAAATTTTAATTAAATTTACTAATGTATTTCTAATCACTACTTCTTAACATATTTATCAAAAAATTATAATGGATGAAAAATTTTTGCTAAATTCAAAGAACTAGTAAATATATTCTTTCTCAAGTTGTAATAGTTTATATAGTTGTTATAACTAGAAACTTTCATTAATTTTTTTCAGTTAAAAACCTATTGAGTAACTATGACTAGTTTAATAAATCATCAAATTTTTAAAAAATTAAATTAACATTTAAGTAACTATGACTAGTTTAATAAATCATCAAATTTTTAAAAAAATTAAATTAATATTGAGGCTCACAATTAAATAAAGTCATAGTTAATAAATCATCAAATTTTAAAAAATTAAATTAATATTGAGGCTCACAATTAAATAAATGCATTAGAGATGTTCAAGTTAGTGATGATACTTATGTTGTCACTAAC